>NC_057798.1:740846808-741068761 GCF_018294505.1 Triticum aestivum
AATATAGGGAACAAAGCAGCATATCATATACACTGGTTGTCAAAGTTGGCGACCAGCGCAAATAAACGCCGTAGCAAAACAAATCCAGAACTGAAACCACTTAAGAAGATCTCAAGAAACAATATCCTGGGTACCCATAATGCTGGCAAGATGCTTAGCAAGCTTATTAAATTTCTCTTGTTTGGCGCTTAAATCCTCCAGCGCTTGCTGTTGCACCAGAAAATATGCATCTCAATTCTGCAGGGACTTTCTTAGTCCTTCAGCTTCCTGTCGCAGCACATCTAATCAATGTCTTTCAACTTGAAGTTGAGACTCAAGAAGGCGAACTGATTCAGGCAGCAAGTTCGAAGAGCTTGTGCCAGTAGTAGTGGCCAGTAACTCGAACACTACATCAAGACAGGACTTTTGGGTTCCCTCACTGTCGTCAAGATAGTTTTTATCAGCTTTCTTGGAGACCAACAGGGATGTCTCACTATCTTGAACCTTATCTACATTACTTCCTTTACCATTGGATAACGCGGTACTGTTCTCCAATATTTTGTCTGCATTCTAAAAGAGAAACAAGCAAACACATCACATGTTTACCATGTTGTATATGAAACTCATTTTGGTAAATGAGTTCAGTAGTAAAGTGGACAGGATAATAGCATGAAACAAACATATATCTATGTACCATGGTCACTTTATGGTCTATATCATTCTAGTTTTTGTTGCCAAATCAAGATAGAGACACAGTTCAAATAATATTTGTTCAAGACAAAGTAGAATAGATAGAATATAAGTGTGGGTAACTATAGAGAAATAACAACACTTGTAATGTTCATGACATGAGAACATAATTGTTTATTCAATTGAAACTGAAATCAACATAGAGCAGGTTACAACAGCAAACCAGTTAAAGAAACAGGTTTGAAACATACCTGTTGAGCCATTGGAGTTTCAATTCCATCCTTCAAATTTGAAAATAGTTGGTATCAGTAAATACAGTAATGCAAGAGCAAAGGAGTATGAACCATAGCTACAGAACCTGACCTGAGAACAAATCTTCTTCTCCTTTAAGCGTTGAGTTGGGACTCGGAGTGGTGGTCCTCGTGCTTTGGGCACTGCAGTTCTCTTACTAACTGCTCGTGTTTGGGTGCTCTGTGGTGGAGACGGTGATGTGTCAAATTGAACTGGGTTACTATCTGCCGGGGTTGGGGTTAGAAGGGGTGTAGCTCGTTCTCTGTCCAACTGGGTATGGGTACAATCTGCGAGAGTCTGGGTTATGTCTGGTGGATCTGGACCTTGGGCAAGTACAATCGTGGTTCTATCTGCATCAACTGGTAGCACTATCTTTTCTGAAGACTGTGTTGTTACTCCCTTAGATATTGCCATCACGCTCTCCAATTCAAATGGCTGATAAACAAGAAAAGTAATTGAAAGTATAGACATTGTATGATAAACAGGTGCAACGGATAGTGGGGAATAAAAGAGGGCATGAAATAATTCATATTTATGTTGTCTAACCAAACAGGATAGCATGACACAATTTCACATATATGATGGCTAACTAAACAGGATAGCATGACACAATTTCACATTATGATGGCTAACTAAAAAAGATGGAAAGACATAGTTCAAAATATGAGACTATGTAAACAGGATGACATGACATAACTATATAATGTGTTTATTAAATAGGTTGGCATGCCATAATTCACATACATTCACGGATAGAATGCCATAATTCAAAATATGATGACTGTAAACACTAAACAGGATGAGATGATATAACTATATGATGTCTTTATTAAATGGGTTGCCATGCCATAATTCAGATAGATGATGTGTATGTACTATGTAAACATGATGGCATGATATAATTCAAATATATGATTTATATAGTAAGCAAGTAAGCAGATGGCAATCCATATATGATGTAAAAACTAAGCAATGCAAGACAACATGCATGACATGGGTAATATAACCCTGCCAAGTTTGAGCATAGACCTCAGGGGGGAAATAGGACTGGTCATCAGTCTCTGAATCCTCCTCTGAGGAGCTCTCTGTAACCAGCAAGATGTCTGCTTCAGCAGGTAGCATTGTCTGCTCTGAATACCTTGTTTTCACTCCAGATACTTCCATCACCGCTTCAAATGGCTGATGCACAGGAAGAGTAGTTGAATATACAAACGTTGTCGACAAATGGAACACGTAATACAAAAAAATGATAGCATGATATAATTCACATACATGATGATTGGCTAAACAGCATGGCATTGCATAATTCACATATATAATGCCTTTGCAACAAGATAGCATTGTATAATTCACATATATAATGTCTTGCAACAAGATGGCAATGCATAATTCACATATATGGTAATTAGACACTGAACAGGTGGCATTCACACAAAGCATGTCTAAACTAATCAAATGACATAGCAATGCGAGACACCATACGCACGATATGAGCAACATAACCCTGCCAAGTTAGAGCATACACCTCGGGGGGGGAATAGGACTGGTCATCTGTCTCTGAATCCTCCTCTGAGGAGCTATCCGTAACCAGCGAGATATGCGCTTCGTCAGATAGCATAGTCTGCTCTGAAGACCTTGTTTTCACTCCAGAATTTGCCATCACCGTGTCAAATGGCTGATGCACACGAAGAGCAGTTGAATGTACTAACATTGTTGACAAATGTAATATGTAACGAAAAAAAGGATGGCCTGATATAATTTACATATAAGATGACTGGCTAAGCAGGATGGCATTGCAAAATTCACATATATGATGCCTGGCTAAACAAGATGGCGTTGCATAATTCACATAAACGATGAATAAACTAAACAGATGGCATTCGCACAAAGGATGTCTAAACTAAGCAGATGACATATTTGATGTATAAAGTAAGCAATGCAAGACACCATATGCATGATATAACCAACATCAGCATGCCAAGTTAGAGCGAAGACCTCAGGGGGTAAATAGGAGTTGTCTTCTCCTTCTGAATCCCCCTCAGAACAGATATCTTCCTCTCGATTACAATCCGAAATGCGTGGAGGGGGGCTGCCTTTGCGCCTACCATGGAGCGACGTCTGCATGAAATTTTATTGCCACGCAAGGCTCGTCTCTTTTGCTCTACATGTTCAGTTCCATTGTTTACAATAACTGTCATGCATAGGAATAAAACATAGTGAGATTATGTAAGGAGTGCATGCAGAAATCCAGAGTGATGGTAGCAACCTGTGGATAGACCCAAAACCAATAATAGCAGGCAGATAATGGCTTCAGTTAAAAAATACAGATAATGGCTTCTTTACTGTTTGTTTCCCACCCAACATGAAACTCATAGTAGACACCGGAGATTAACCAGATAGTAGATAGATACTATTGATAGCGGCCCCGATATGTACCCCACAACCATTTAAAAACTCAAGTTTGACCATTAGTTTGGAGCTGACTCAGAGTCTAATCGGTGAACAGGACGATAAAGTAGCATGTAATATTAAGCGATGCATAACGTAAGCAGACACGAAAGAGTGCGACCTCTCTTGCGGACCCGTGTAGTCCTCGAGGTCATCTGCTCGGTTGATGATGGTAATGCAGTTTTCATGGCTGCCAGCGGCGGGGAAGAAGATCTGAGGCGGCGAAAGACAGTCTGGAGGCCGGATCCCTGCTGTGCTGGACCCTTCTGTCGTTGGAGCAGCTGAGCTGGGGTGGACGACGGCGCAGCAGGAGCGGGACAAACCACGCAAGGTTTTCTTTGACAACTATCTGTAAGAGAAGTAATTCTGTAAGGGCTCGTTTGAATTGGAGGATTCCAACAATGCAGGGATAGGAAATAGACAGGAATAGGATAGGAATGCACGTGCAAAACAGAGAATTTAAAAACACAGGATTTCTGCCAATCTGGGTGTTTGATTCACAACAATTGGAAGATCACAAGATGCAAAGAAGCATGGTGAGATTAAGTCAAACCACAAGAAAATGTACGGTTATAATGCTATTATGCTACTATCTCTTAGTCTTGTGCTTCATGAATAGGAATTTGAAAAGGAGGACAAGTGAAAATTAAAATTCCTACGTTTTTTCTTTCAAGGAGACACTAAAGGAACAAATCCGTGTGCTCAGTGGACAATATATATAACATGTAGAGTAAAAAAGAGATGCAACAAGTGTACAACCTCTTTGGCGAAGCCATGTCGATCTTAGCATGATTGGGTTGGCCGGTGAGGATGCTCTGGCTGACTTTGCTGTCGGAGGAGGGGAAGAAGATCTTAGGCATCTGGAGATAGAGCCCGAGGTACTGCTCCGCTGTGATGGAGGGTTTCATCGCTGGAGCTGCTCCGGTGAGTTGTACGACGCCGAGGCTGAAGCAGGACAAGAGAGACAACGAACAACGTTAACCTGAGTGGAATTCTAATAGCATCTCCAATACATGACGTAAAATACATAACCACAAACTGCTAGATGTAAAATACATCAGCCGCTCATCTATGAACTTAACTGTCGAACCTAAACTTAACTGTCGAAACTGAACTTAACTGTCGAAACTGAATTTTGTTGTCGAAACTGAATTTTGCTGTCGAAACTGAACGCACTAGCAAGGTGAGGCTACACGTCGGTCGACTGACTTTTTCATCTCTGGTCAGTCAATTTTGCAGCCGTTGGATACAAAATCAAGGGCCTGCGGTTCATCTTCAACCTAAACCCCCTGAGCCGCCAGCCACCACCGGCCAAACAGCAGCCCCCCGCCTCCCGCGGCCGGCGGTGCGCCGCCCCGCCCGCCTCGAAAACACTCCCCACCGCCGGTCCGCCGCCGCCCCGGCCGTCCCTCTAGGCCCCCCCCGTGCCGAGCTTTTTCTCCGGCAATCCCCACGCCAACGCCCCGGCACCACCGGCGACCACCGCCCCCATCCTGAATCCTAAGATAGATAGTGGGGTACCTCTCAGGCGATCCCCCCTCCCCGTTGCGGCTAGTTCTTCCTTCACCCCGGCGAGCCTTCCCCCCCCCCCCACCCCCTGAAAATCGACTAACCCAAAAGTCGATTCAGTCGACTGAAGTGTAGCTAAATCATAGCAGCATCACAAGCAAGAGCAAGAGCGAGAGCAGCAGCGCGAGCAAGAGCAATAGCAACAGCGGACCAGGCAGGGGACCGAGAGCAAGAGCAGAGTAGCAGCGCGAGCGAGAGCTAAAGCAGCAGTAGCTCCTACTGATGTGGAGGTCGCCGCCGAGGGAACGACGCCGTGGAGGAAGTGGCCGGCGACGCCGCCGTGGATGGAGCCGCGCCGTGTCGGCTCGGGATCGAGCGCCGGCAGCACCGTGAGATCGAATCAAGAATAAAATGCGGTGATTAGTGTACAACCTCTTTGGTGGTGCCGATTAGGCCGCAGCTTCATCCGAGAAAACGGTGATGATGATGCTCTTCCGGTGGTGGAGGTGAAGACGGCGGTGTGGGAATGGAGGTGGCGCGAAAGACGAGGGGAACATCGAGGGAGCTCCTTGGAGGTGGAGGACGGGGTGGCTGAATCGGTGGGACGATGAGATCGACGACGGATCCTCATCCGGTACTGTGGATGAGGGACGTTGAGGTGTTGTTGTGCATGACATCGTCGGGGAAGAGGCTCCGACTAGGTGATGGACGGAGCAGGGTGTGGGGTTCCGTCACGGGTTTTCGTGGCCTCGGTGTATGAATGGGTGGGTGGATGGGATGGTAGTGGGGAACCATGGCTTAGAGACGCGCTTGTCCGAAACGTGGGGTAAGTTACAAAAGTACCCCCACCGATTTGAGGCGGATCTTTCGGTTCATGGGTACCACGGGCATTTCACGTGTCGGGATTTCACAGGAGGTGGGAGTTTTTGCACGCGTTGTAATTTCGGAATAGCAAGGCGCGGGTTGAGATGGAGGGAGTTGTCGGAGCACAATGAGACAAAGATATATCTTAAATATTTCGGGCTAACAAGGCGCGAGTTGAAATTTCTGGACAAGCCTAGCATGTATTGTACCAAATCAATGCGCACTACAAATGTCATTCAAAACTTTGAATTCATGTTATGTTCAATTAAAATATTTTGCTACATGTATAATGCATGCAATCTACTACTCAAATGAACGTTTTAGTGCATTCCAAACGTATATACTACCGCTTCAACATGAACTAAATTTGAATTTGTTTCTCTATTTGAATAAGATCTACAGTAATGATTGTTGTGAAGTCAAATCATTTTAATTCATTTCTCTGTTTTAATAAGATCTACAATCATCATTATTGTCAAGTTAAACCATCGTTTGTGTATTATCTTCACAGCACACCACATGATTAGTCTCGAGTTACATATGAACTATGTGTACTATATGAACTCGAACTAGATTTTTTGAATCCACTTTATTTTGATTTCAAATCACATTACATTTCTAGCTCTAGCTAGATCTTCATAATCTAAACCATGTCTCATATGTATAATGTGTTTATCACATTATGTATGGTGCCCCGCCCCCTACGCCTACAAGTATTTAGATGTGAGTTGCAAACACCACACATTACCACAAATTCAAATAAAATGTGAGAATGTTCGATATATAGTATTGTTTAGATTGTTCGATATTTAGTTGTAAGCTGCAAACGCCACACATTATCACAAATTCAAATAAAATGTGAGATTGTTTGATGTATAGTATGGTTTAGATTGTTCGGCATTTAGCTGTGAGTTGCAAACGCCATGCATTATCACATTATGGTATAACATGTGCACAGCACGTGTATCACCGCTATATTCATGCATGCAATGTTTAAAACACTATGATCTCCTATTCAAATATATGAATCCGCTTTCATATCAAATTATGATCTTTGTTAGTCTCTTACACCCACACAATCCTCTAACCTTTGTAGCTACCACTAACTTTCTCTCGTGCATGCACACGCCCTCCTCGCCCTCCCCCTCCCTCGGCATTCTATCCACCGGGCACATTCATTTTTTTCTTTAGGTCGTTCTCCCAGAGTCTCCACAACTCCTTTCCGACACACACCGATCGATAAACCTCTCCAGCGATGCCTGCCTACAACATACACACACACCTTCAATCTCCTCCTTTATGTGTCCTTGCCTCGTGTCTCTCATACGGTCAGACACACGTGTAAACTCTCGCCCCTCTTTTCATCGATCTCACAACCGCACACTCCTCCCCCTATCTAGCTAGTAGTTGGGCCTCTCGCACCACCTCCTAGCTCCATTCTCTCTGTCTATCCGTCTCGCTGGGCCTTATTTGCCTCTAACAAATGGACGTACACCGACCGATCTCTCGCTATACATATAGCTAGCTAGGTCCTTATAACTCGTTTTTACCCACACGTCAATCGACCTACCTCATTAGTTGTGTCTCTCCCTTCCTCCGACAAACAACAATTGATCTACCGATCTAGTTAGGTTTGCTTACCAAACACATGGTTCCCCTTCATCATCCATGGATGCGTCCCGACAGATCTATCACGCACAGGCACACACAGAAACACATCCCCACTCTTATTGATAACATTGCAGTTCCACCCTCAGTTTGTCTAGTAGGCCTCTCCCACCATCTCGAGAAGCAACTCCATCACCCATCCAGCACTCTACCCCTCTCCCTCCCTCTCCCTCCCTCTCTCTCTCTCTCTCTCTCTCTCTCTCTGTCCCATCATATTTCCCGTCCTTCAGTTATGTATGGATGTCGACCGATCTCCCTCAAGACATAGCTGGGTCTCTCCTTCTCAACACATATATGAGTCATTCTACCTCAATAGTTAGGCCTCTGCCTACCCCTCCCCCCCCCACACACACACACCGATACATCAAGCGCTCTAGTCATGTCTGCCTGCCACACACAAACTTGACATGTGCCCTCTAACATTCCGGTAGGCCAGTCGCCCTATATCTTTGACTTGCACACACACACAATTTCGATGGCTCTCTTCATCGATCTCGCACCCAACCCACTTGATCCTCTCTTCGACTCTATCGATAGCTGTGACCCCTCCCTCTCTTCTCATGGATTGCCCGACCCTCTATGTATGATATGGATAGGCCTCCATTTCATGCACATTGCATGCAAAATTTTGTTTGAGATGTCATCGACACATATTCCCACAAATAATTCACGAAATCAACCCCCCAACACACCCCCACCCCCACCCCAAAACAAAAGACACTCACGAACACGGTTTGTATCTCTCACACACACCCACATAGGTGGGGCACGTGCACAAAGAGAAGAGGTGCATGCACGACGCACGTACTCCCGTCTCTTTCCCAACCACACCCGCGCGGGTACATGGTGGAGCTCATTTCTGTACGAAAAAGGCAGCCCACGTGGTAATTTGGCACGTGTACTGGTTGTCCACTTGGTGGAGGGAGGATCGTCTACCACGGGTGAACAAACAAATTGCGACTTGATGTGTTATGTTAAAAAAAGAGGCAAACCATGTGGGGCCTACCTTAGAGGCAAGGCTCTATACACTGGAGTACTTTTGATGTGTCTCGTCAACTCGCAGAACGAGGAGAAACTTGCTTAGTACGCCATCTCCCCCGCCCACGGGTGCGGTGGCTCGCAGGATGAGGTGAAGCTTGCTCCGCCTTACGCCCGCTCCCTCGCCCATGCGTGCGGTGGCTCGCAGGACGAGGAGAAAAATTTACTACTCCCTCCGTTTACTCCTCGTCCCTACTACCTTGGTTATAGAGATTATATCATATTGTTTGGAATATATATGTCCTTTAGTAGATTTCAATATGAACTACTAGTACATACTCCAAACACTAATGTATATAGACGTATTTTAGAGTGTAGATTCACTCATTTTGCTCCGTATGTAGCACTCTCCCTTGCCCCTCAACCCTCTCCCACGTGGTGGACGTGCAGCAATTCATTCTCTCTCATATAGCCAGAACAATATATACTGCACTACCATTATTGCTCGACTTCCCGAAGAGGCGAAGAGCCAATCGCAAGGTTAATATTTTGGAGATGCCAAGCGCAAGGTTATAGGAGAACGAGTAGTAGGTGCCGCGTCATTTATAAATAAAGTTTTTTTTCTTCAGTGGCACGTACGCAATATGATAGGTTCATATGGAGAGAAAAGGAAACCGCTCCACTATATACATAGTCAGGACGGGCTAGCCTACACGGTTGCTTGCTTGGGTTGCTCTCTTCACACTCTCTCACACAAAACGAATGTGGCCACATCTCTAACATCCCGGCGGATCACGTCCGCTTGGGGAAGGGGTGGATGCTTAGTGTAGATGCGGTGGCCGTCGCCGACGGTGAAAACCCACTGTCGGCACGTCCCGATCAGGGGTCCCCGCTGTTCTCTCTCACAAAGCCGGTGAGGTTGCCTTCGTCCCTTGCTCACTGCCGCGACGTGGGCAGTTGCCGCCTCCCGCCGCCCTCCTCAAGGTTGAGCTACGTCCCTCAGGTCCAACTCCCTTTACAGCCGGCTTGCACCACTGCTCCAGCTGCCCACATCACTCCCTGTGGATATTTCTCTACTTCTTTGCCCCGCACATACCTCTACTGGCTTCTACGTACTGTATTTGTGATGAGTTTATGTCTCATCAACTAGTCCTAGTAATCTTATTCTAATCACGCTTCTTCAATTTCTTTGCCACAGGGATGCTCATCTCGATTTTGGTGAAACTGCACAGAATGATCCGATGGTGAAAAGGTTGCAAACTTCATTTATTAGGAAGCTTGAACATTGCCAGCAAATTGAAGCCTGGTTAGGGTTCACGGTTCAAGGGCTAGGTACTGCATGGATTGTTTTTTTCTTTAGTTGCCTCTGTTCCAAAATAAGTGTCAACTTTAGTAGTAGTTCAACTTTGTACTAAAGTTTGCACAAAGTTGAGACACTTATTTTGGAACGGAGGGAGTACATATTTGCTATGATCTGTCAATCATTGAGATGCAATAGCATGCATGTTAGTCTCCTTTTTATTTGATGAAATGTTGCAACGGGCAACCTTGGACGCAAGATACATGTAACAGAAGCTGGAAGCTTCATAGCATTGTACAAATTTATCTCACTGATAAATTACAGTACGTACTATACTAGAACTTCCTCCGTTCCTAAATATTAGTATTTGTAGAGATTTCACCATGAACCACATGCGGATGTATATAGATGCATTTTAAGTGTAGGTTCATTCATTTTGTTCCGTATGTAGTTCACCTAGTGGATTCTCTACAAAGACTTATCTACTAGTAATAGCTAGCCCCCACTACTAGGAATTCTCTATCCTCTCCTTGAGCCACATCATCAAAATTGATGTAGCCGTTAGATGAAGTAAATCAGTCCATAATAGCCGTCTGATCTAGACGTTGAGAGGCTCCGCACTAAGCCACATGCAAGCATGCAGAAATACCGTGGCACATGCATGTGAGTGGGTTTTAAATCACATCAACATGTCTGCATGCAAGCATGCACCGGTAGCATGCATGTAAGTGAGCTTTTAAGTCCCATTAACATGTCAAAAAGAAAAATATAATCCCATTATGCGGTAGGAGTTGGCTGATCTTTTTTCCTTACGTGGGATGATCTAACTGATGATGGGAGTTTATTTAGTTTGGCTACCACATTTGTCATGCGGTTATAGAGTTTTTTTTTAGTTCTATGAAATCGATAATTTTGCACAGAGAGACATACCGCTGTTCCGCGGCAACACGCGGGGACTCATCTAGTAATATTTAGGAACGGAGGGAGTATTATGTAAAGAGTTAGGTGTCGCACGGTGATAGTGTGAGGTGGGCCATGTAATCACTGAGCCTGCGTGTTTTCACTGCTCTTGCACGCCTCCGCTGTAAGAATGGAGAAATTGTAATCTAGTAGTGGTAGTACCTCCTTTGGCCGAAAGCATGGGACATCCAACAGTCCTACTACCTCAGTAATAAAGACCAATGAGCCATCAAATCACATAGACCCAGTAGTAAGTTGGACGAACGAAGCAACCATCACTCTTGCACCAGTGAGAGGTCGCGTCCGCTCTGCCCGGGCATGAATGCGGCACCGATTGTTTGGAGCGGCGCTGACTGTTTCAGGCAGGAAGCACGCGCGGGCAATGGAGGGGCTTTGGGTGGGCCAGGCTGGTCAGGAGCGAGCGTGGCAGCTATCCGCATGTCCCTACTGGACACGCCCGGAAACGAGAGGATGCACCGACTCTCGCGGCTAAAATCGTACAATACACACCATCTCTCTGTAGGAGTAGGTCGATCTGTCGCTCTCTCTAACACACACATGTTGTTAAACACACACACACACACACACACACACACACACACACACACATGCACCTTGGTCCCGTTGCACCTTCTAACTTGACTTATTACACCTAGACGGAAGGAGTAGTAAGTATACTAGATACGGTGGCACACTGACTTAAGTCGAATACAAGTGCCCAAAATTTGTGCGCATGTTATAATAAGGATTCACTTAAAATAGTACTGAGCGAACAAAGGGATCAATTGGACAGTGTTCCCGAGCAGTAGTGAGATGTGTGAGGTAAGATACACCACTGGCGCTTTTAATTTTTCTTATTAATTTGTTTGTTTCACCCTCTGACTGGTGGGACCCAACGTACTACGTGGAGAGAGGTAAGGTGACTAAGGCTGCATTATTTCTGCACCACTGTGGATAGTCTTACCACCAAAGCCACGATTGAAATCCCAATGACTCCCACACACACAAAAAAAACATGGCATGCTTGTCACACGAATGCAGGAATGTATAAAAGGTTATTTTCCTCTCGTTGAACATAACGGGAGGGTTGTGTAGCTGGTTAGCCTGTTCGCTCATCAAACTTGAGGTCTTGGGTTCGATAACTACACTTGAGCATAAATTCTGCCAGGAGGATTCTTTGACAGGTCAAAATGTTTTCTAGGGTTTGCATGCTTTACACTCTCTCTCCAGTATATATATACACGATGGAGCCTCGGTGCTTGTAGTTGCTCTCTTCACACTCTCTAGTTGCTCTCTTCACACTCTCTCCCCCTCTCCAGATCTAAACAAGACTTCGTTGGCCTCTCTCTCCCCTCACTGCTGATCAAAGACCCGACAGTATCTGTCCGCCGGGAAGGGAAGGAGGCTTAACGCTGCTATTCACTTTCCACCCAGCGGCGGCGCGGGAGGGCCTCGGACCCCTTCTTCTTCGCCGCCATCCCGTCGCCTACCGAACCACGCCCCAAGAACCTTAAGGTATAATTTACTTACTCCACATGCATTGCTCTAGCTGCATGTATACCATGAATCTAGGACGTGGTTCAAAGAGGAAAGGAGTGGGAAAAGTTGTATATAGCATGAATAAAGGACGTGGTTCAAAGAGGAAATGAAGGGGTAAAGTTGTATAGCATGAATCTAAGACGTGGTTCAAAGAGGAAAGGAATAGGGGAAAGTTGTGGGGAAAGTTGTATCGCATAAATCTAGGACGTGGTTCAAAGAGACAAGGAAGAGGCGAAAGTACTAGTTCAAAAAGGAAAGGAAGGGACAAGGCTGTAGAGTTTGAGCGGGACTAGAGTTGCTGCGCTCACATAGGAAAAGGTGTCTAAAGATAACAAAATTGGGACCAACACAAATATGCTCCTTGGTTGTTTGTTCTTTGTTGCAGCACACTGTGCATGACCACAGTACATCGGTAGATGCACATGGTGCTGGTGCGTCCACTGTCTCGTGCAACTCATTAGATGTTGTTAATCCAAGGCCCTGTGTGGTTAAAAACACCCTAGTCCCTACCTGCTTGGTTCCAGGGACTAAACATGGACTAGAGGTTATTAAATGACATGCTAAAAGACCATGTTACCCCTAGTAATTAACTAATAGAGACAAGGTGCGATGCGTGGTAGGGGCAACTATTGGAAAAAGTCCCAAAAAGACTCCCTCGGGGTCTTCTTTCTTTAGTCCCAAATGCCCACTTTTAGTCCCTAAAAGTCCCTCCTGTTTGGTTTAGATGGGACTGACACGGAGTTTTTTTAGTCCCTACACCAAAATGTCCCTGTAAACAAACACCCTCTAATAATGCCGCTGGAAAATTGATGCAATGCCACAGTTAAAAGCAAATTACATGTTTAACGAATTTTATTGTTAATATAATCTCTATGTTAATATTAATCAATGCCACTGTTTGAGAAATGCTACTGTCTTGCTTTCTTTCCCATTTAGATAAGGTAGATGCTTCTTTTTGTTGGCTTCTGTGTCATCCACCGTTATTGACCACTAATTGTTTCCTTTGCACCTCTGTGTAAACAGGGTTATCTACTTCACCTCGTTGCCATTGTGACCTTTTGTTGCACTGCACAAAACACTTTTGTTTTAAGAGTGTTCTGTGTAGTTCAACCAAAATGTCACACCGACAATGTTGCTTCATTGCTTGATCTTAGTGGAACTGCACAAGAGGAGATCTTACTTCCTATCCATTAAGGCGAATTTGGTTCAGATCTTCTTCTTGTGAGTTGTTTGAATTCCGCATCATGAGGGGTCAGTACTAGCCTTCTTTCACATGATTCTGCAGTGTGCTTTCATATGTTGTGCTACTTGTACGATAATGTTGCTTGATTTTAGTGAACTGCACAAATGGAGACAAGATTTCCAATCTGTATGTGCACCATAATATCCCATTGAGGTAAGATAAGGATATTTCACAACTGCTGGCCTGTATTTTGCCACTTTCATCAGAAAATTAAGTTTAGTACTATACTTGTGCTCCCTAATTGACATGCCAAATCTTACATTGAAGGCGAAGCTTGTCTGTTATTGAACCAAGTCATGAAGGGGAAGAACAAGCGGAAGAAAAACAAAAATCAACTCCCGGTGTTGTAATGAAGCACTGGAACTATGATGACACAAGTAATGATATAGTTTTGCATCATAATTTATTGCTATGGCTGGAACGAGCAATTGTTTTGCCACTGATTTGATGCCACTCTTAATGTAATACGTAATTATCTCTACTTGTGCAAACAGGGATCTTCTTTGAAGATACCATATATTTTAGTGGAACTGCACAAGAAGATGTTGGAAACATTAAACTAATCGAGGAGTATATAGTAAGCATGGCCACCACCGTAGATAGCAACAGATGGTTCCGGAGAAGTGCTTCATCTGTATGCTCTACATAATAAGCCTCCTGACAAAGGTTGGTACTCGCCCACTGATTTCATCCATATGATTGAGCTTTGTCATCTCTATTGGTGTTGTGCTACTGTTTAGATACTGTCATGAAAAAGTGGTATTGTCCTTGAGAAGTGCTTCATCTGTGTTGTTTTAAATATTTCCTTTCCTTTTTTTCGAGCAAACAGGGATGCTAGCATTTAGTAGTCCTCTTGTCTTTGCACAACAGGATCATCTTCCTCTGAAGAAGAATATGGAGTACATGAAGTGACTAGTTCCGATTATGCCAGGATGAAGAAGCCCTGTCTATCTTGTCATCAGAAGGAGCAGTTGAAGGATGGTTACATTACTCCCCACAAGACCAAACTAACTTTAGCTCAGAAGGACTGACAAATCTCCATTTTTTTTGCTGTGATGCGCGAGTACAATGTTCTAGGATTCTTTCTGGTGAGTTCTATTTTTCTAAAAGCATGCTCTACATGGACCATGTATGTGCCTGTTGAAACTATCAATTCATAGTACAGTTTGCTTTATACTAATCACTTTTTGTATTTGTGCAAACAGGGGTGCCCAGCTTGATTTCAATGGGAACTGCACAAAATGTTCATGAATACTCGAATCATTCATTTCCACCACAAGAAAGGAGGTGTCGATAAGTTCAAGGCATTGCAACATATAAAGGAGAAATCATACAAGCTACGCACGAATTAGGTAGATTTTGGTGGAACTGCACAAAAAGAACAGCTGGTTTATTTAGCACAAGGTTCCATGTCAATGTCCGAACTGATGGCAAACCCTGCCAATTCCACAATCGTAGGCATTTGATATTTTGGAATGGGAAAACCTTGTCAAATTTTGCTCATTGATTTTAGCAAGACATGCGTTTGATATGTTCGAATGGGACGCCCTTTGCTGTCAGCAGCATCAATCAATTTTTTCTTTATTCTTTAGTTGTGAAGTAAATATTGCCTCTGACATGTGAGTCGCTGAGATGCATAATCATCGATTGTTTTGAATGTTCTCTATGAATTGACAGGCCTGTGTGTTTGATTGCAATGTACAAAAACGCTAAAAAGCTGCTCAAACTCTTTGTACTCCTTCTGTTCCTTTTTTACTTCGCACATTGTGAAAGTGCATACTTTTTTGTATAAGATTGGTCAAAGTAGAGATACTTTGACTGCAGACAAAACTTGTATGCAGACTAGAAAGGACTGGAGGGAGTACATGTGAAACTGCTGCAAACGAGGTGATCACCCTGGGAATAATGCTAGTACGTATTGTTTTGCATGTTCATCCAATGCCAGTGATACAGGAATTCGAACTAATCGAAATAAATTCATTCATACACGGTCGGATTTCATATAAACATGCCGGATTTCATTACATTTCATACATTCTTCAACTAAAAAGGGGTGCGTTGGAGGTATAATTAATTAACCGAAGCTACCCACCTATGTCCCGCTGAGCCGAACAGAAGCTTCAGTGACTTAACTGCAGGTGCAGTTGCGTAACTGACATGTGGCCTGTTGGGCCCACGTGTCAGTCAGCCAACTGCACCAGCAGTTAAGTAGAAGCAGCGTTCTTCTCCAGCGCAGCTCTCCGACTCCACGTCGCCGCCAAGAAGCTAACCGGGCGTCAATGGTCAACCCGCCTAGCTTGGCTTCAACCGGAGGGTAGCAGCGGTGGCCTTACTTGGACCCGAGCGGCGGCGACCTACCGTGTTCTACTCTTCCTCGTTCTCTGTGTGGCGCGGCCTCGTTGGCAGCGGGGCGGGGCCTCGATGGAGTCGGTGATGTCCTCTGTCTCGTTGCCACCAGGGTAGGGCCTCGGCTGAGCCGGCGATGTCCTCTGCCTTGTTGTTGGCGGGGCGGGGCCTCGGCGGAGCCGGTGGTGTCCTCTGCCTCGTTGTTGGCACCGTGGGGCCTCAGCGGAGCAGGGCCTCGTTGACACCAGCGGAGCGGGGACTCGTCGGAGCCGGCATTGTCCTCTGCCTCATCCTCGGTCTCGCCAAACAGCACCTCACCCACTTCATTGCCCTCTTTGCTAGCCTCTTTGTAGGCGGCCGCAGCCTCCGTCACCCGCATGCGGTACCGCTAGCGCTCGAGGTGGCCCTTGCGAGCAGAGCGGTACGAGTCGAGCAGCGCCCCCTGCTCCACGAGCTCCGCGGCGATATGCTCCTCCGCCTGCAGGTGCTCCTAGAGGAGTGGTGGTTGTAGGCGGCGTCGGCCTGCGCCTCCCGGAACTGCTCCTCACGCATCTGCCTCACCCTGTCCATATATTGGGTGAGGGCCTCGCCGATGGTCATGGTGCAATGCACCGGCAAGGATGGCGCGGAGGAGGGGGTTGGCGCCGTATCATCGACTACCATGTTCTTCATTGGGACGTCGTTGTCCTCCGGCTGCCTGCCGGCCAGCCGGTCGGCGGCAATGGCTGCCATCTCCTTGTGGTCCGTCGTCCGCCTGTGCCGAAGAGCGTTGGAGTGTGAGGAAGCCATGGTGGGCAGTAGTGGTGTGGACAGGAGAAAGGGAACAGATGCGGATGACTGCGGCTATGGTTGGCCTAGTAGTTTATATAGCAATGGTGGGCGGGCGGAGGGACGGACATGTGGCACCGGAGTAGCTGCCTTGGCAACCGCGTATCATTAATGTGGGCGGTAGATGGATGGACAGACGGCACTTGTGTTGTTTGAAGGCGGAGCAATCGCCTGCACCGGGAAGCGGGGCGGGCGGCGCTAACTGTTTCGGGTGGAAAGTGTGCGCAGGCGAGGAGATGACTTTACTTGGAGAGGATGACAATGGGGACCCACCAGGTCCATAGCCTCACGTATGCAAGTGCCTCCTTAGGTATTAACTGGGCGGGCTGTGGCCCGTCTAGCCTAGGCCAGATATCCAGCCCAGATATTAATTTTTTTCAAGCTGAAAATGGCTAGCCCAGCTATACTTTTTTTTAGGAATACCCAGGCAAGGTCAAGTTGTTATTCTCCGCCCCGCTGGGCTGCAAATCTTTCCTAGGAGGGATGCATTAGGCTTAACAAGAAAATGAGCTTTAAGAAATAATAAATGGAATGTAATTACAAAAATTGGGCAGTAACTATAAAAAATGCACCAAACACGTGATTACTTTATAAAAAATATTATTTTTGGATATTGAAAATTTTAATTTCATTAATTGTTGCGAGCGCAATGTTTTGTTGGATTTTTACGTAATATAAATTTATATTGAAATTGTACTTAATCTGACTAGAAATTTTGGGATAAAAATATTTCGGATCCCATCAAAATGTGGGAAATTTTATTGAATTCTGTTTTGAACAGTTGGTTGAAATGGGATGTACTTTTAACAAATTGTAAATGGGTTGTAGTAAATTCCATTAGAATTCAAAAATGGGCTACACATTCTTACAAATCTCAAATGGACTATAAGTTCTCTACCACACACTTCTGACCTTACTAAGTTGACGCGTCCCCTAAAAAACAAAGTTGACGCGTATGCAAGGCTTTGTTAACTTATAGTCAACACACGGTTCTAGCAGCAGTGGCCATTGGATGTCCATCCAACGGATGCCGTGCTTCTTCTTCAATCTTGGATATTCTAGCTTGACCCGCCTAAAAATGATTCCTCCCCCTGACATCTGGGGCGCACCGTTTCGGAAGCTAACCTGTGGGCCTACTTAGTTGACGTACCAAGGGCTTTGTCAACTTAGTCAATATAAATGATTCTAGCTGCAGTGACCGTACGATGTCCATCCAACGGTCGTCGTGCTTCTTCAACCTCTGGTCTTCTTGCTCCAGCCGCCCAAAGCAGTGCCGGTCGTGTCGCCTGCTCCTGCCTCCCGTGGCCGGCTGTGCTGCCGCGGAGGCCTCACCGCCCCCTACTACTCCCACCGCTGGCCATCCCTCCACTCACCCACACCCCCTATTATTCTGCAGCGACGGCGCAGCCGAACCAGTGAACCCTCGTACTCCTCTCCGCGTATGCATCCACTGTCGTGTCTTCCCCGGCTTCGCGTCGTCCCCTTCCTAGGCCTCGCTGTCGTCCACCGTCGTGGTGCTCTCCGCGCGGCGTGGTCGACGTTGTCAAGGAACGACTTCCATTGGACGTGGACTGTACGTGGAGAGGTTGACAGCTGGGTCCACGGTAGCTGCAAGGAAGTGCCTCCTCATTACGTGCAAAATATTTATTCCTCCACCTAACATGGGGGACCCACCGGACAGGCCATCTTATTTCACGAGAAAAATGATTCGCCCCCTGACTGCTGGGACCCACGAGCTACATCTTCGCACGCAAGGAAGTGCGTCCAGGAAAAAAACGATTCGCCCCCTGACTGCTGGGACCCACCAGCTACATCTTTGCATGCAAGGAAGTGCGTCCGAAAAAATGATTCGCCTCCCGACTGCTAGGACCCACCAGCTACACCTTCGCACGCAAGGAAGTGTGTCCGGGCAAAAAATAAATAAATGATTCGCCCCCCCCCCCTGACTGTTGGGACCCAGCAGCTACACCTTCGCACGCAAGGAAGTGCGTCCGGGCAAAAAAACAAAAAGATTCGCCCCCTGACTGCTGGGACCCACCAGCTACATCTTCGCTGGCAAGGAAGTGCCTGACAGTCAGGACCCACCTAGTCGAAGCGTACGTAGCGTTGTCATTTTGGTCGCGAACGTGTACGTACATACTGGTCGATGTAGAGGTGCGTACGTGTCGTAGTAGAGGCGTGCACGTGTCATAGTAGAGGCGCGCACGTAGCATGTACACGTACTCCCTCCGTTTCTTTTTACTCCGCATATAAGATTTGGTCAAAGTCAAACTACACAAAGTTTGACCAAATTTATATAAAAATATATGAACATCTACAATATTAAAACTATATAGTATGAAAATATGTTTCATGATGCAGCTCATAATATTGAGTTCATATTATGAATGTTTATATTTTTTAATATAAAGTTGTTCAAACTCAACAAAGCTTGACTTTGACCAAACCTTATATGCAGACTAAAAAGAAACGGAGGGAGTACGTACAGCGGTCAGGGTGCAAGAAAGAAAATACGGCCACGTACGTACATACGGGCAGGGTCTCGAACGCCTACTCGCGCATACGTACGGCCAGGGCTCGTGTACATGGCTGGGTCGGAACGAAGAAACAACGTCGTCGTCGTGTTCATGGGGAGGCAACGAAATGCGTCGTGTTCATGGGGAGGCAACGGAATACGTCGTGTTCATGGGGAGGCAACGGAATGCATCGTGTTCATTGGGAGACAACAGAACGCGTGGGAGCCAACCGGCTGGGTCGGAACAGAATGCGTGGTCGTGTTCATCGAGAGGGCTTGGATGGAACAGGCAATGGAAAAGAGGCCTGGCGTACCGCAGAACGGAGGAAACGGACCTCCTACATTCGGAACAGGGTCCTATTGATCGGGAGGGGTCTGGCGTACCGCAAGATGGACGAAACGGACCTCCTACGGTCGAAATGGGGGTCCTGTTGATCGGGAGGGGTGTGGTGTACCGCAAAATGGAGGAAACGGACCTCCTACGGTCGAAACGGGGGTCCTGTTGATCGGGAGGGGTGTGGCATACCTCAAAACAGACGAAACGGACTTGTGTTGGAGCGCTACGGTCGAAACGGGGGTCCTGTTCATCGGGAGGGGTGTGGCGTACCGCAAAACGGGACTCCACAGGATATTGTTCATCTCCACCGTCGACCTCCTCCAGCCTCCACGGGCTACTATTCATCCACCGTTGACCTCCTCCAGCCTCCACGGGCTCCTGTTCATCCAGCCTCCACCGCGCGCTACTCCACCGGCTACTGTTCAACCACCCCTCCACGGGCACCCCTCCACCGTCTACTGTTCATCCAGCCCTCCACACCATGGGGTCCTATTCAACCACCCCTCCACCGTCTAATGTTCATCCAGACCTCCACACCACGGGGTCCTGTTCATCCAGAGGCAACGCCACCACTCACTGTTCATCCACCCCCCCCCCTCCCCCCCGCGCGCAACACTCACTGTTCATCCCAGAGGCATCATCGATCGGCTTCAGTTAGCAGCAGTAGTGAAGGAATCGCTCGATCGGGTTTAGTTAACAGCCATCGATCGATCGGTCGGGTTCAGTAACGCGTAGCCTGCAGTGCAATCACTCGGGTTCAGTTAGAGCCCAACGCCTCGCTCGGGTTCAGTTAGAGCCAACGCCTCGCACACACGTGTTTGTGTTAGTGCTTCAGTATTGTCTGCGGCAAAGGATTAATAAGTTTGTTTTCACACATGTCCGCATAGCAGCTAGCTGCGGTTGATATGTTTGCTGTGTATCTTGGCTGATTTTCCTGAATTCAGGTGTGAGGAACGAAACATTAGAGCTATCCTTCTAAAGATAGTCTCTGAATGCAAATGATCATGACTTATGAATTTGGAGCCATGGCCCATGTGTAGGCAAGGGCAATGATCCCTTTTACTACTTGAGCGGTCCAACAGAGGTATTTCTATTTTTCTATCCTCAGAAGAAAAAAGCAGTGAAAAGAAGATAGAGCTCGTTTAGTTTGTTTCTACAAATCTTCGACAACAGGTTTATAACAATATCACCAGCCTAAATGCTTGTTACTTACAATATTTTTAATTCAGTTGATCTCCTGAATGCAGATTATTGAAGGTTGTTTATGAAGTTGTGATTGACTGGAACCAAAGGAAAGTTGGAGACTTTTTTGGTGTGAATTGCTTGGATTAAGTGGGAGTGAAGATGTTATTTCTCTCTATATCTGGTTCTATTATTGGCAAATTTGTGCCATCGAGATTGCTGCGAGTGTTTGTGTTCCCGAGCTGAAAATTTAGATTATTACCATGTTTGGTCTCCTGAATATAAATCATGATACTTTGCATCTCAATTGCAGACCAGCAGACCTTTCTGTCCTCATATTCCCCGGATTCGTTTTCTACGATCGAGCGCCCGAGCGGTTGCATCTCGATGGCAGGTGCGCGCTCCATTTCAGTAGTTATACTTCAGTCCAGAAGTTTTTTTGGGCTCTCTAAATTTTTTGAGTGGTTTTTGCAGTTCCCTTTACAACCGATTAGCTTTATACTATGAGCAGTGAGCAAGTCATGTATAAAGCAAAAATAAAATGTTGGTCTGCTATCAAATGGTACATTTATTTGAACTCTAAGGGCAGGTTCAGGGTCTCATGAAGAGGGCATGTGTTTGTATTAGGTGAGATCTGAACTGATTCTGACCAATGTGAAATTAATTTTGTTGTTGATGGATCTGCAATTATTTTTATGTGCACAGAAGTGTCGTAGTTGAGAAGCCTGAGAAGAATATATCACTTAGGTACAGATTCGAGCTAGGGTTTTTCATTTTCTCCTTCCAATCCATTTATCATGCGATAATTTGCCCATAAAAGACATACATGATGGTCGTCATTGGACAGACTATATTTGTTTACTTCTACCCATAAATTTAAAGTCCTGAACATGTATATTACACATCTCTTGCAGGATATATTAATATTAAACTATGTGTGTGTTCCACTGCATTCATCTATTTAATGATATTTGTAAGCTTGGTTCAGGCTGCACCGCATCTATCTATATAATGCACAATATTTCTATGCTTGGTTCAGGTTGTTTCTGACAACCATTGGCAATCTGTCCCTATGTCATTCCTCTTATATATACATAAGAACTGTCTACACAGATCAGAGTGTGTATGAGGGTCGTTTCCATTTTTGTTCTGTTCCCTTTATTATTTTATCGATGTAAAACCCTTGACGAATTATCCATTCCTTTTTCGTGGATCAGAAGGTTTTGCAGTTGACAAGCTTACAGGTTTGAGCACCCCGAACAATGGGGTGGGCCCTTTGACCTGTGGGTTCTGCTGGTACCAAGAGAAGGAGGTTCCTTTTAACCTGTAGGAGCTCTGCCAATAGCAGCGTGCTTTCCTTGACAATGACGTGGTACTGCACGTACGCAAGATGCAGCGAGTGAAATCGGCGCATGAGGGCATCTTGCAAGCAGCACCAAATCCTATATTATGGGACCGAGTGAGTATCTCAAAGAAGAAATAATTTTTTGATGTAGGAATATCTGTAGGCTGATTATGCTTTGATGTATAGATCGCAGTAGCACTTAGGTAAAATATAAGTTCTTAGCCAGTTCAATAGTACTTTTGTTGAACAATGCTCAATTGACATTACGCTAAAACCTCGAGAATACCTAAGGGGACAAGGCAAGTGTTGTTTGTAATGACTTGTGTTATGATATTGCAAAATAGATTAGACGGAAAAGTATATAGCATTGCCATGGAATATTTAATACTTTTAGATCTGCCTGTTCATATGATGGAATCCACAAAATCCTTTCTACCATGTGGGTGTGTTTGTGTTAGAATTGTTTCACACAAATAGTCAAATTATTTTCTATGTGTATGCTTCTCCTTTTATCAACTTATGAGAAATTATATTAATGGGGAATGCTTTATTTGCAAGATATAGATGTCTTAACTTGATAAAAGGACTTTATATCGAATGTGTTTGTGCGACTGAAGATGAGGCATGCTTTATTTGAAATTTTATATTGAGTGTGTTTGTGCGACTAGAGATGGAGGATGGCTTGTGCTCTCGCTTGTGCGGTTACCACGGTGCTCCGGCCATTATGAAGAGGTGTTGTGTGCAAGTACATTTATCTTGTACCAAATTACTATGCCATTGAGTTCAAAATTGTAGACACGGTAGCTTCAAAGCATGATGCGAAATTACTTGGTGCAGTGTGATACAGACAAATGTCATGGCGCATTGGTGCTTTGTTTTGAAATCCAGGAAATTAGTTGGGATTGAAGAATTAGCTCTTGTTATTCATTAATCGTTACCATTTTAAGATTCCTCGTTTGTGAAAACTGAAGTCCCCATTCCATTTTGGTCATTTAAGAAAGCATATGAAAGTGAAACGACACACTGTTCCACATCTATCTTAACTCTTCTAAAATCATGTTTCACTGCTTGGTTTGTGCTACAAATAATGTCGGTACATTGAACTTACTAAATCAGGTCAAATGTGGCTCGGTGATAGAATTAAGCATGAAGGAGGAAGATACCAGCACCAACCCTAGCAATAAAGACTGCGGCAACGGCGACGGCAGTGTGTCCCGGCGAGCATGAGCAATGGCAGCAGCATCTCTGACTCCGAGTACCTGAGAGGTCACATGTCAAGGACTTCCTCTTGGACGATGCCGCCTCCTTGGCTGTTGTTGTCGTCTCCTCAAATAAGTCGTATCAGGTTAGTTCCATTGCACTGCAAATACTACCAGTTCTATTGGGCAAGCAAATACAACTTGAAAGTATAAGTCGTATCAGGTTAGTTCCATTGTACGCCAGTGTCGTCTGGCACGCGAAGTCAATTTCTTACATCGCCCATTGTTGTCATCTGCTACTCTAACCAGTAACCATCCCTTGCTCCCAATAATTTTGAGCTCGCAAATATGGCATTGGTTGCTTGATTAGCATTATGTCTTTCAAGGACAAAACTAATTGTCGATTCTTTTTGGATACAGCAGATGGATTTTGGATGCAGACCAATGTGGTTTCTTCATAGTACTAGGGAGCCGACAATAAAAAACATGAGAATTCATCACCTATCTTAGCCACCGCAACCTGAACAAGATTTGCCAACATCTATCTTAATCCTTTTGAATGGTTGGTAGCAGATCTGTCCTACAAGCAGAAATCATCTACTTTGTGTTTGAATTTTCTAAATTACGGTAAAACATGTGCATACTTCAGTTTGCACAAAGAGCAAACCTAGACAATCTGTTGTAGGGTCTGAGCTACTGAATATACATGTAGTAAAAAATACTTTTCCTTTGGTCCTCTTTCATGTTCAAGTTCCTAACGAAGCTGCCATATAGCACATTTAGGCTCTGGTCAACAAGTCAGCGGACAAGTTGCAAATTCAATCAACAATGAAGGAACATAGAAAACTGAACCCACTGTTCATGATCTTTAAGGAAGAAAACACACAAGATTCGTTATTCAATCTTATCAATGACCATGTGTAATCTAGGCTATTTTGTTATCAATAGCTAAAAGTTGTTCACAAGCCTTAGGTGTTTTGATGTTTCTTGAATATGGAGCTGCAGGTAGAGCTGAGGATTAAGGATTAAGTATAAACGCAATGGAGCCCGTTGTATAACAACGCAGAGCCAAAGAAGATGCTATTTTATTGTTGCCTTATCTTTGTCGATGCAGTCGAATATGGGTCTATTCTGGTGCCCTGTCTTCATGGTAGCGTGTGTATGTAACAAGGGGGCGGCCGTGAGAATAGATCGTCTAGACTACTTTTTCTGGGCTACTAAAATATACAAAGAGACATCAAGGTCAGAAATCAATTAGGGAGGCACTAACATTATGCCTTGATTCAGATGTTGTCAAAAATGCCTTGATTCAGATGGTTCCGTCGATTTTTTGCATTTATTATGGATAATTTATATTAGTTTCCTTTTGCAGTAAAAAATGGGTTGAAATTGATATAATACAATTTTGGTTAAACTTCATTGTAGTTTTATCAATAGTTATGAGAGTTTGCTACCTCATGTTTTTTTATTTAAAATGAAGATGTCGGTATTATGTGCATTGTCGACTTTGTTGGACATTTATTAAAGAAAATTTATATGAAACATGTACATCTAATGTGGTTGATGTCTGCAAACTAGAATTAAGAACCCTTTGGTTACTGATCAATATCTGCATCTTTGTCGTGTCGTGGCAACGCACGGGCATTCACCTAGGATAGCAAGAAATCTATTCTTTTGTTCTACTACAATTGAGAAACCAGCTTTAAAATTTGTAATTGTAATCAAATTACATATGTGTTCCTATTAAAAAGAGAGAGCAATGCATGTCAGCATGTGTGTCTCAGCGTCTGCGGCAACTTCTAGGTACGTATGTGTTGTTTGCCTGTGTGTATAAGTTGCACACAAGCATCTCTATACCGCTCATCGCTTATGTCTCCGTTTTCTTCTACTGTAATGTCGCCGGTAATTGGTTGCTCTATTTATTTCCTCTCTCTAGCGCACTTCTCTTTGGTTTCCATGCTTCAATCAAATCAAATCGATAGCATTACAGGATTGCGTGCTGATTTTTTGTTTTTCTTTCACGACAGTAATTAGGGGATTGTGATACAATCTTGCCTAATCTCAGAACTAAGACTCCCAGTCGATACTATATCCATGAGATCTACCATTAAGATCCATGCAGAAAAAAAAACAGTTTTTTTTCTCTCTCTCATGTATGTTAGGTCACTTAACTATTACTTGGTTAAATTTCAGTAGACTAAGACCTAGACATACTCATTGTGATAAGTTACGATTGGTTCCCAAAAGTTGTTGCTCGCCTCTGCCCATCTTCGCCCTCCTCGCTGCTGCCCACGTGGGCCGCCGCGCGAAGCCTGGTTAGGCTGGGTGGCGGCGGGGCTTTCTCCTCCCCGTCTATCTCTGGTGGCGCAGGGTGCGGCGGGTCCAGCGGGGGTGCAGTGCTGTGTGCAGGGCGTGGCAGCGGGGTTGTAGGTTGTGACGCTGGTAGCATGGGCACTCGTCGGTGCCGCAGTGGTTGTGCGGTGGAGGCGGGGCTTCGTCCTTCGGGCAAATCATGCAGGGCAGTCCCGGTCCAATCTGGCATTGGCAGCCCGTCCGACGGTGAGGGCTGAGGCTAGCAGGGGCCGCGGGTGGCTGGCATTGCTGTGGATCCGTGGGAAGTGCTGGTGATGTGGCTGAGGTGGTGGGGGTGCATGCGCATCCTGGAGTTCGGTCGGGCCTTCCTCCCCGGCTTCTGGACGACGGTGTGCGGCGCTGGTGGGCTTCTCTTGGGCCCATCCTTGGCGGTGGATCTACCCTCCTCTTTGACAGACATGCGGTTGTTGTGGCCCCTCACGAGTCTGCACCAGTAGCCATGGTGGGGAGAAGTAGGGGTGCTTCGACAGGGGCGGGGGGGTCTTAGGAGGGACGGGGCTCTGCCGTTGTTGAGTCGCATGTCGCCGGCATAGGGGTGCCAGTTTTGGCCGTGTGTCACTCCTCCCCCTTCCTCTTTCCCCAGCCTGGTGCTTTCTGGCAATGCTTCAGGTGGGACGGGCGTTGTCGGTTCCGGCGGTGGTTGGAGTTGGCGGAGCTATTTGAGGCCACCCCCATTGATGTTCTCAGGGCGGTCTGGGTGCAGAGCCCGGCCCTGGCGATGGGAGGCACGTTGGTTGGGCGCATTTGCGCGGCTTGGGTGCGGGCGAGCAAACATGGCCGCTTGGGCGAGTGGTTGGCGGAGCGGGGGTGCGACGGAGGGGCTCAGAGCACCAAGGTACATCACTTGCCCAATCTTTGTACTAGCCGCCGGCGGCGGCGGCTACAGGCGTTGTTTCCTTCTTGCAGCCTCCGCCGCGGTACTCTCACTCCCTTCGTGTTGCTCTGGGTGAAAACTTGATCCATGGGATCAGACGGTGGCGGCTATCCTGGCCCTGCCCTTCTTGGAGACGCCGTTTTGGAGTCACCGCTCCGGCGTTGGCCATCTCACCTCTCCTCGGTGGATCACCCATGTGGTGGTCCGTCGGCTAGAAGCGGTTCTTCTGTGCTCATTCATAGTATGCTTGGTAGTCGTTGGGATGGTTTGTCGGCACCTTTGTATCTTGCTTTGGGTGTGTGTGTCGGTCTTCTCAAATGTATGAGGTGATGGTTTCTTTATAATATAAAGTGGGGGGGGGGCTTTTTCTTCATTAGGGGATTGTGTCGTGGAGAGATAGAGAGGGCTAGAAAGAAAGAGGGAGCAAGGGTGGGAAAGAGAAGGTTAGAGAGAGAGAGATGGAGGGTGGTATACAAAGTTAGGAACGAGAGACAAATATGCAATGTATTCATAGGTGCAATTGGATTAGACCAAACTAAAAAGCCCGTGGCAATGCACGGGCATTATACTAGTAGAAGTAGGAGCCCACCACATGTATGATGATACCGGGTTTTGTCACAATTATCGTCATAGAAGTGTCATATGTATGACAGAAAAAAAATTGTTCTGCCCAAAATGTAACGGATGTGTATTTTTTTGTAGTGTTTATCAATAAGAAGATCCCAATGTATTGCTTGCCAACTGTCCTACTCCGTTCGTACCATTACCGGTGCATAATCCCAAAAGTCGTTCCTTGTTTTTGTCCTAAAAAAGGAAACAAACCAAATGACCAATAGGAGTCTTGCTCAACCCCGGGAATTTTTAGCGACTTGGTACAAATAATTGCGGTTGATTATATCAGCGGTTAGATAATACGTCAACCCCCGCTTCAATTCCCCCCCCCCACGCAAAAAACCCCGCTTCAATTGGCAGTTCCTCTTCTCTGCATACCCCGCTTAAGTGTCCATCATCTTCATCATCCCCAGAAGGCCGCGCTACACACTGGCACACACTTTGAAACCATGTCGAGCGACAACAAGGATGACCGTTCAGCCAGCAGTCTGGCGCCCGATGATAGGTCAACATCGGAATCATCCCGCTTGTCTTCCATGAGTCCGGCGTCGAGCCCAGACCTCGATTATATCTGGTTCTTGGAAGGGACGCTGCCTCCGAGTTTGCCAGACGACAACCAGATGGACGAGGAGCCGTCGGAGCACAAAGAAGAGGACGATGATGAGGAGGAGGAGGAATTGTTGAACAAGGAGGAGGAGGATGATGGTGATGGCGGCAGCGATGAAAAGCCAATGGTTAGCGGCAAGAAGTGTCCTCACCAAGATGATGTCGCGGGGCCATCCAACAACAACAACAACAACAAGAAGGACTAAATTAAGCAGAATGTATATATCTCTGCTTATCCTATCAATCTCATCATAGGTGGTTAGTAATATGTATTCGACAGAGATCTTATACATTTCGCCCACATGTTGGTTTGTTGAACTATGTGCCCTTACGAGCACACAATTCACAAAAAAGACCGTATGGGCTGTCTATAATGATCGCACACAATCTGATTACCGACCTGTTTGTCGGGTATCACACACATCTTGCTACACCGAATCGTTTGTGTTCACCTCAATCATCGCAAACGGTTCATCGGAGCTAACTGTGTGCCGTATATCGCACACACCTTGATCTGGCTGCCCTTTTTTGTTGTTCTATCTCATCGCAAACAGTTCATACGGATCAACTGTATGCCCCTCATCACACAAGCAACTAAAATCTGAACCGTGTTTGATGTATCATTCATCGCAAAGGTTTTGCATCTATTTTGACAATTTTTTACATCACCGTTTGAGATTAATGCATCGCACACAATTTTGTCAAAGGGTCTTTGATCGTAGTACGGCGTTAGGAGCATCCTGCAGTAATGAGTTTACTTTATCTACATCATATCATCTTGCTTAAGGTGTTACTCTGTTCTTTATGAACTTAATACTCTAGATGCATGTTGGATAGCGGTTGTGTAGGATCTAAAGTATATCTAGAGGGGGGTGATTAGACTACTTGACCAAATAAAAACCTAGCCTTTTCCCAATTTTAATTCTTGGCCGATTTTAGCAACTTAGCACAAGTCAAGCAATCAACCTACACATGCAATTCTAGAGTATAGCAGCGGAATTTAACACAATTGCATATGAAGGTAAAGGGGAGGAGTTTGAGGAGGCAAACGCAATTGGAGACACGGAGATTTTTGATCCGTGGTTCCGATAGGTGGTGCTATCGTACATCCACGTTGATGGAGACTTCAACCCACGAAGGGTAACGGCTGCGCGAGTCCACGGAGGGCTCCACCCATGAAGGGTCCACGAAGAAGCAACCTTGTCTATCCCACCATGACCTCGCCCAGGAAGGACTTGCCTCACGAGGGTTAGATCTTCATGAAGTAGGCGATCTCCTTGCCCGTACAAACTCCTTGGTTCAACTCCACAATCTTGTCGGAGGCTCCCAAGTGACACCTAGCCAACCTAGGAGACACCACTCTCCAAGAAGTAACAAATGGTGTGTTAATGATGAACTCCTTGCTCTTGTGCTTCAAATGATAGTCTCCCCAACACTCAACTCTCTCTCATAGGATATGGATTTGGTGGAAAGAAGATTTGAGTGGAAAGCAACTTGGGGAAGGCTGGAGATCAAGATTCATATGGTAGGATTGGAATATCTTGACCTCAACACAAGTGTAGGTGGTTCTCTCTCAGAAAATGTAAGTTGGAAGTGTAGGCATGTTCTGATGGCTCTCTCCACGAATGAAAAGGGGGTGGAGGGGTATATATACCCTCCACACAAAATCTAACCGTTACACACAACTTACCAATCTCAGTGGGACCGAATTGAGAAACTCGGTCGGACCGATTTAGCAAATCTAGTGACCGTTAGGATTTTCGGTGGGACCGACAAGCAACTCGGTTGGACTGATATGGTTAGGGTTAGGGCATAACGTAATCTCGGTGAGACCGATTACACAAACTCGGTGAGACCGATTTTGGTAATAAGCTAACCAGAGAGTTGGTTAGGTAAACTCGGTGGGACCGATTCGCTCATCTCGGTTGGACCGAAATGTTACGAAAGGGAAACAGAGAGTTTATATTGCAATCTCGGTGGGACCGATCGCTCATCTCAGTGAGACCGAAACGTTACGAAGGGAAACAGAGAGATTACAATCCCATCTCGGTGAGAACGAGATCCCTATCGGTGAGTCCGATTTGCCTAGGGTTTGTGGCAGTGGCTATGACATTTGAACTCGGTGGCGCCAGATAGAAAGAATCGGTGGGGCCAAGTTTGACTTTTGGTTTAGGTCATAGGTGGATGTGAGAAAGTAGTTGAGGGCTTTGGAGCATATCACTAAGCATTTTGAGCAAGAGCCTCATTAAGCAACACCTCATCCCTCCTTGATAGTGTTGGCTTTTCCTATAGACTCAATGTGATCTTGGATCACTAAAATAGTAAATGTAGAGTCTTGAGCTTTGAGCTTGAGCCAATCCTTTTGTCCTTAGCATTTTGAGGGGTCCACTTTTCTCATCCATGCCATGCCAATCATTGAGCTTTCCCGAAATATTTATCTTGGAATAGCATTAGCTCAATGAGCTATATGTTGTTAGGAATTACCCAAACCACCCAGGAATTGTTGCACTTTCAATCTCCCCCTTTTTGGTAATTGATGACAACATATAGATCAAAGCTTCGACAAATGATAATAAGATTGAAAAACATTATCGCTTTGAGAAGTATGTGAAAAGCAAGAGCTCCCCCTAAATTTGTGCATAGTTTAAGATTTGCTTTGGACTGCAAATGCACAATGAGTTAGGATCATGGGTTACTCTTCCATGTCACATACATCTTGGTGGAGCGCTCAAAATGATAATGATTAAATACATGCACTCATCACCAAGCAAAGTGAATGATCATATGAAGATGTAAGAGATAATATCATCCAACAAGCAATAATGTAGCATAGCATATGATCAAACACATGATCATCCAAGTATCATACAAACGATATAATGTATCTCAAACAAGCAAATAACAAAGTTCAACCACCAAAAGCAAGAGAGAACAAAAGCAACACTCTCTCTCGAAGCCTATGATCTATACATTTTCTCCCCCGTTGGCAACAAGTTACCAAAAAGTTCATAAAAATGCATAGTGCTAAAACGACTCTCAGGCTTGGTCTTCAGGTGGTGGTGTAGAAATGACTCCAAGGACGAAAGCATCAGTTGATGTTGATGGAGCTGGTGGAGTGGCCACTGGAGTTGTTGGCACTGAAGCTGTTGCTGGTGCAGATGATGTTGCTCTAGTATCTGTCACTAGCACTGCAGCAGATCTCTGACCTCTAGGCACTCTAGCAAATGCATCAGTTGTAGACTTGCCCTTCTTCTCCTCCACTTCCTCCTGAAGTTGCTCAACAACTGACTGTATCTCAATGACCTTTCACATCTAGATCATAGAACTTCTGCTCTATGATTCTCTCCAAGCTCTCCTGGTTTTGAATCAGGGTGGCCAAGCCCTTCTAAATCCTCAGAGTGGAGGCAATCAAGTAGCCAAGCTGATCTTGCTTCCTCTTCAGGAAATACTGAGATGCCTCATCAATAGTTGGCATCTTTGCATCCTTCTCAGTCCCTGCCTTCTCCTTCTTTGCTTGTGCATGCACGGATGATGGTTCATTTTCATCCATCACAACAGTGTTATCCTCAAAATCAGGGTAGATGGGCAGGTGTTCCTTGTCCAAGAGATATGTTCCAGTGACCATCTTGGAGTTTATAAGCTCCTGAATCTGTGGGGCATACCCACAACTTCTCTTCTGATCAACAACAGTCCTCTTGATAGTTTCCACAATTAGGCTCATGACTTTAAACTTCTGTGGCACATCAAATATATGAAGCAAGTTGATTGCATAGCCTCTAATCATCTTGTGATCACCTGACTTTGGCAACAGAGTATGCCTTAGGATCCAGTTGATTGTTGGCAGTCCTGACAACAGGAAATGTACTGATCCAAGCTTGTGAGTCTCAAGTGCATCATCTGGGATCTCTCTGTACATGTGAGCCATGGAGTTGTGATCTATCTTCTTCTTGGCATAGACATCCAAGTCATCCTCATTCTCCTTAGGAGCATTGATCAATTTGGCCCATTCTTCAGCTGTTGATTGGTACCTTGTACCCTCAGACATCCAGACAATCCTTCCATCTAGGTAGAAATGAGTTGTGGAGTAGTACTGCATAATGAGCTCATCATTCCACTTTGTGAGCTTTTGCCCAACAAAGTCATCTACTCCACAAGCATTGAAGCTGTCATAAACTCCTGGATAGTGCTCTTCATTGTTCTTGATGTACTTCCAGTCCACCCATCTCATATCACAGACTATGGGCTTCTTGTCAACCAGCACTGTCTCATAGAAGTCCTGTTGTTCCTTAGTATGGAACCTGTAGTCCACAGCAGTCCTTCTCCTGACAGCATAGGGATCAGTCAATCTCCACTTCTGAGTCCTGCATCCTTCCTGAGCTTCATGTCTTCAGCTATTTGATGAGCATCATTGTGATCTGGAATCTTGGGCTTAAACTTTCTCAAGACTAGTGACTCATCATCTTCTTCTTCAATAGTAGCTTCAGGCACTGGGACCTTGTTCTTTTCTGTAGCAGGAATACTCCTGGTATTCCTCTTGGGTGCAGCTTTGGGCTTAGGTGCAGCTGCCTTGGGAGCATCTTTGGGCTTTGATGGAGCAGCCCCTGATCTTATAGCATCTCCCATAAGCTTTTGAGACTTAGGTGCTAGTGCAGCAACCTCTTCCTCTTCTTCCATCATAGAGAGTTTTCTAACAACTCTAGCCATTGTCTACTTGGCCCTTTCCTTCCTTTTCTTCTCAGCCACAACTGGTTCTTTGGGTTCAGATTCCAAAGCTTCTTGAGTGGATGCTCTGACTTTAGCATAGGAGTCCTCTTGGCTGGAACTTTCCTGTTCATTCCTGGCTTAATGGCATCAGTTGTGCCATATTCCTTCTTCAGAACCTTCCTAGATGTGGCCTCATCCTCATCTGCCACATAGTCCTCATCTTCAGAATCTTAGGTCTTCTTGTTTCTGGCCCTGGTGGCTGCCTTTGGCAAGTTGCTGGGTGTGCTCCTACTACCCTCATCATAGCTGCTTGAGGGACTAGTGCCCTCACTCATGTGAACTTCCTCTTCAGCTCTGTTCTGACTGTCACTCTGATCTGACATGTTGCAAATTTTGATAGCAGACCCTGTGAATAGATATAGATGAGGTAGAGTAGATGAGCATCACAAAGCACAAAGGATTTTGCAAAACAAATGAATCAAAAACTTAGTTTTAGTTTTCCACAGAAAGCATTTTGGATCTACCGATTTGTAAACACGGTGATACCGAAGCAGCTTTTGGAACCTAAACTAGTGAACTTGGTCAGACCGAGTCACAGTTTGGTGGCACCGAGACTGCTAGGGTTTCACAAAGTCCTGAACTCGGTCACACCGATTTGCAATTCTCGGTCAGACCAAGAATCACATGTGCAATGGCCTAAGCCAAATCGGTGGAACCGATTTCTACAACTCGGTCGGTCCAAGATGGGTTCGACGGAAACCTAACCCTAAATTTTCAATCCACAACTAATCTATGGAGTGATTTCGCTGGATAGGATGATCTCAATCGTGGAAAGATACATGGCAAAACAATGTGCTAAGAATCGGAGTTTAGAATAGCACAAGGATCAAGTCCATACACTAATGCAGCGATGGACCTACTACGGCGGCAACGGCGGAGACGATTCCCATTGACGGCAGCGGAGACCGGCGACGGGAGACAGCTGGCGACGAGGAGGACAATCCGGAGACCCAAGGAGGCAGAGCAGGCTGAGCGCGGGCGGAGAGGTTCGGAAAATTTTCCAAATTTTGGCCCTCGGATATATATAGACTGACCCTGTCGGTGTGACCGAGTGGAACAACTCAGTGGCACCGAGATGCATAACTGCAAGCAGTTACTGCAACTCGGTGTGACCGAAAAGTTCAAATCATTTGCACCGAGATTGAAAACCAAGGTCAACTTAGTGATCTCGGTATGACCAAAATGGATGAATCGGTCAGACCGAAACGCACAAAGAGGTTTTGGAAGTTTTAAGTCTCTGATGAATCGGGGACTCCGAGTGCTCCTCACACAGAGTGGTTTGAATCTGACTTGATCAAACTTTGTGATATAGCATGAATAGAGTTTGAGACAAGAATAGCCTAGATAGCTAGAGAAGGTTCTTAGGCATTCTTGTCCATCCACTTGGCAAAATAAAAGAAGCCAAACAAGCAAAACAACAAGTGGATGTCCTTGAATGAGTAAAATATGCAAACGACATGCTCACACAATAAAATGGCAAATGAAATATGTGACAAAGCATGCACAACCAATTCTAGCATCTATCAAGCAATTAGCGATGACTAGGTCATCTATATATGAGTATATTGACTTAGGAGTCAAATGAGAACATTTGATCATAGGTCATACTCATCGTTTAAGCAGTGGGGTTACCACTTTTACATAAAGCTTTGTTATGTTCACACCATTAGAGTTGCTTTAGCTCAATTCTTAGAGTAAAGCTCCCCCTAGATGTGAGATCCCCCCTAAGAGGGATGAACTAACCTTGGGTTTTGTCGATGATGAATTCATTTAGGTGTTGAAGATGTGGATGCTCTATGTTGATGTAGATCATTTGGAGCAATCCTTTGGAGTGAATTACACTTTCAATACCTACACGGGTTAGTCCCACAAGGAACAAACAAGAATATCCATAGACATAGAGTGATGCACACACAAGATGATGTCTATGAAAGCATTAGGTTACCTTGTCCCTTGTCTTACCAACAAGAGGGTTTGTGACTCCATGAACTAGTGCAAGAAGTGGAAGTTGGCTGCACTTGTCCTCGCCAAAATGATAAGAGTGAAGCATGTTGGCGGAGTCACCCTCAATAACTCTCTATTTCTTCTTCTTCGGGATCCACACCATCTTGAATCCTTGGAGTTGTAGTCGTACTTGATGAAGTAGAACACGATGTAGTCTTGGGAACCCACTTGACCAAGGCCTTAGGAGCTTCTTCAAATGCATCAATCTCCTCTTGAAGCTTGTCCTAGCCTTTCTGCTTGCGGTCTTGTGGTGGAAGATCATCTTGAGCTTGTATCCCTTTGAAAGAAGTAGGATCGTACTTCTCTTGTTGAGGAACAAACTTCATCTTGGGGTATTGATCTTCTTCCCACTCAACTCCATTGGCATTGAACTTTCGTTCAAAACCAACACCTTGGTTCTTCCGGTGCCTTCCTTGCTTGCGTACAATTTCCTCGAATTGCTTACTTCTGGCAAGGCTCTTGTAAACACCTTTCTCTATAATTCCCTTCAATAAGTTGTTTTCTTGCTCAAGTGTAACTTGGCTAAGAGAATCATTAGTGGAATCAAGAGAACTACCAGAAGCAACAACATTGGATTTAGCATGATGATTGTTGTTACTACTAGAGGAAGAATCTTTCTTGTACTTGTTACTAGACTTGACTTGAGGCATGTAAGTAGATAAGAGTAAACGCTTGGCAATGTAAGAAGAACTTTTCTTGTGAAGATCATCATTGATAGCCTTTAAAAACTCATGTTCTTGCTCAAGGTTGAGCTTTTCAAAGCGTAACTTCTCATGAGTCCTTAAAAGTTCTTGATGATCTCCTAAGATAGTTTCATGAGCTAACTTAAGAGTGTTTAGTTCTTTAGTTAGAAGCTCAATCTTCTCCTTATCATTGTCATTCGTTTTATCTAGATTAGCATGATTAATTGACGTTTCATCATAGTATCATCACTAGAGTTGTCAACAAGTAAATCATCGTCACCTAGCAAGTCATCTTCATCACTATTCAAATCAACGTACTCGGGGTGTAATACCTTTGGGCCTTTAGCCATGAAGCATCTTCCAAGTCCTTCATTTGGTGAATCAAATATGTCGTAGGAGTTGGTTGACACAAGTGCTAGACCGGCAACACCTTCATCTTGAGTATGTTTTGAGTCAGAGTGATAGCTTCTCTCGGATTGATGGTCGGAGTCGGAGTCGGATACCCATTCACCAACATGAGCTTGATGTCTTCATTTTGTGTAGCTCTTTGATGATTTGTCCTTCCTTTCCGAATCCTTGCTTTTCCGGGATGTTCTTCGTTCATAACGATCATCTATAGTCCTTCTCTCTCTTGCTGGTGATTCTTATCTTCTACTATAGGGAGCCGTACACTCATTGTAATAGTGTCCGGGTCTTCCACAATTGTAGCAATTACGCTCACGACTCAAAGATCTTTTGTCATTGTAGGACCTTGACTTGGAACTTCTTTCCTTGCTTCTACTCGTGTAGAACTTGTTGAAGTTCTTCGCCATTAGGATCAATTCTTCATTGAAGGTTTGTTTCTCACTTGATGATGTGGGAGCTTCACATGAGGCTTTGTAAGCACCACTCGACTTGTTGTGAAGCTCTTCCTTATCCTTGAGTGACATCTCATGAGCAACAATTCTTCCAATGACCTCCGTTGGCTTGAGATTCTTGTAATTGGGCATCATTTGGATCAATGTGCACACGGTATAATATTTTCCATCCAAGGCTCTTAGGATCTTATTGATGATGAATTTGTCGGTCATCTCTTCACTTCCTACGCTGGCAATCTCATTTGTGATGAGAGCAAGCCTAGAGTACATTTCAGCGATGCCTTCACCATCCTTCATCTTGAACTTGTCAAGTTGACTTTGAAGCACATCCAATTTGGATTCTTTGATGGAGTCGGTACGTTCGTTCATGTCAATCAAAGTGTCCCAAATTTCCTTTGCATTCTCAAGACGGCTGATTTTGTTGAATTCTTCGGGGCATAATCCGTTGAAGAGGATATCACAAGCTTGAGCGTTGTATTGCAGCATCTTCAACTCTTTCGCGCTAGCTTCATGGTTCGGTTCTCTCCCATCAAAGAATTCACCTTGCAAGCCAATACACACAATATCCCATACGGCGGGGTTATGTCCAAGGATTTGCATTTTCATCTTATGCTTCCAACTAGCAAAATTAGTACCATCAAAGTAAGGACCTCTATGGTGATAATTTCCCTTGCTAGATGCCATACTCTCCTAGGTTGTGAAACCAAGGCTATGACTACCAAAAGCTATGGAAATCAAAGAAAATGGAGAACAAAGCTCTGATACCACTTGTAGGATCGAAAGTATGTCTAGAGGGGGTGATTAGACTACTTGACCAAACAAAAACCTAGCCTTTTCCAATTTTTATTCTTGGCAGATTTTAGCAACTTAGCACAAGTCAAGCAATCAACCTACACATGCAATTCTAGAGTATAGCAGCGGAATTTAACACAATTGCATATGAAGGTAAAGGGGAGGAGTTTGAGGAGGCAAACGCAATTGGAGACACAGAGATTTTTGATCCGTGGTTCCGATAGGTGGTGCTATCGTACATCCACGTTGATGGAGACTTCAACCCACGAAGGGTAACGGCTGGCGAGTCCATGGAGGGCTCCACCCATGAAGGGTCCACGAAGAAGCAACCTTGTCTATCCCACCATGACCGTCGCCCAGGAAGGACTTGCCTCACGAGGGTTAGATCTTCATGAAGTAGGCGATCTCCTTGCCCGTACAAACTCCTTGGTTCAACTCCACAATCTTGTCGGAGGCTCCCAAGTGACACCTAGCCAATCTAGGAGACACCACTCTCCAAGAAGTAACAAATGGTGTGTTGATGATGAACTCCTTACTCTTGTGCTTCAAATGATAGTCTCCCCAACACTCAACTCTCTCTCACAGGATATGGATTTGGTGGAAAGAAGATTTGAGTGGAAAGCAACTTGGGGAAGGCTGGAGATCAAGATTCATATGGTAGGATTGGAATATCTTGACCTCAACACAAGTGTAGGTGGTTCTCTCTCAGAAAATGTAAGTTGGAAGTGTAGGCATGTTCTGATGGCTCTCTCCACGAATGAAAAGGGGGTGGAGGGTTATATATACCCTCCACACAAAATCTAACCATTACACACAACTTACCAATCTCGCTGGGACCAAATTGAGAAACTCGGTCGGACCGATTTAGCAAATCTAGTGACCGTTAGGATTTTCGGTGGGACCGACAAGCAACTCGGTTGGACCGATATGGTTAGGGTTAGGGCATAACGTAATCTTGGTGAGGCCGATTACACAAACTCGGTGAGACCGATTTTGGTAATAAGCTAACCAGAGAGTTGGTCAGGTAAACTCGGTGGGACCGATTCGCTCATCTCGGTTGGACCGAAACGTTACGAAAGGGAAATAGAGAGTTTACATTGCAATCTTGGTGGGACCGATCGCTCATCTCGGTGAGACCGAAACGTTACGAAGGGAAACAGAGAGATTACAATCCCATCCCGGTGAGACCGAGATCCCTATCGGTGAGTCCGATTTGCCTAGGGTTTGTGGCAGTGGCTATGACATTTGAACTCGGTGGCGCCGGATAGAAAGAATCGGTGGGGCCGAGTTTGACTTTTTGTTTAGGTCATAGGTGGATGTGAGAAAGTAGTTGAGGGATTTGGAGCATATCACTAAGCATTTTGAGCAAGAGCCTCATGAAGCAACACCTCATCCCTCCTTGATAGTATTGGCTTTTCCTATAGACTCAATGTGATCTTGGATCACTAAAATAGTAAATGTAGAGTCTTGAGCTTTGAGCTTGAGCCAATCCTTTTGTCCTTAGCATTTTGAGGGGTCCACTTTTCTCATCCATGCCATGCCAATCATTGAGCTTTCCTGAAATATTTATCTTGGAATAGGATTAGCTCAATGAGGTATATGTTGTTAGGAATTACAAAAACCACCCAGGGATAGTTGCACTTTCAGATTGATGTGTGGAGTAATAGTAGTAGATGCAGACATGGGTCAGTCTATTTCCCTCGGACGTGATGCCTATATACACGATCATTGACTTGGATATCGTCATGATTATTCACTTTTCTATCAATTGCTCAATAGTAATTTGTTTACGCACCGTATGATATGTTCAAGAGAGAAGCCTCTAGTGAAAAAAATGGCCCCTGGTCTATTTTATCATATATTAAAAAATCCAAAAATACCTTGCCGCAAATTTTTACTTTATTTTGTTTTGTGCTTTTGTTATCTATCTATCACTATGAGATTTGATCCTTGCAATTAACCGCCAAGGGATTGACAACCCCTTGTTGGCGTTGGGTGCAAGTATTTGTTATTTTTTGAGTAGGTACTGCTAACGAGGTGTTGCGTGGTTCTCCTACTGGATTCATAACCTTGGTTCTTAACTGAGGGAAATACTTATCTCTATTGTACTTCATCATCCTCTCCTCTTTAGGGAAATCTCAACACTGCATCATCCACACCCACCTCTCTCTCTCACGACGCGCGATTGCACCCTCCCACACATTGTGTGACACCCCGGATGTAACTTTCCATAATTGTAATTCCAACTCTTGCCATTTCCGGCTATGTGTTGCCATTTTCCTTTGTGGTTGGTGATACGTCTCCAAGGTATCTACTTTTCCAAACACTTTTGCCCTTGTTTTGGACTCTAACTTGCATGATTTGAATGGAACTAACCCGGACTGACGCTGTTTTCAGCAGAACTGCCATGGTGTTATTTTTGTGCAGAAACAAAAGTTCTCGGAATGACCTGCAAATCCACGGAGATAACTTTTGGAAAATATAAAAAATATTGGCGGAAGAATCAATGCCAGGGGGGCCACACCCTATCCACGAGGGTGGGGGGCGCGCCCCCTCCCCTTGGGCGCGCCCCCCTGTCTTGTGGGCCCCCTGCTGCTCCACCGACCTCAACTCCAACTCCATATATTCTGTTTCACGGAGAAAAAAATTAGGGAGGAAGTTTCATCGCGTTTTACGATATGGAGCCGCCGCCAAGCCCTAAAACCTCTTGGGAGGGCTGATCTGGAGTCCGTTCAGGGCTCCGGAGAGGGGGATTCATCGCCGTCGTCATCATCAACCATCCTCCATCACCAATTTCATGATGCTCACCATCGTGCGTGAGTAATTCCATCGTAGGCTTGCTGGACGGTGATGGGTTGGATGAGATTTACCATGTAATCAAGTTAGTTTTGTTAGGGTTTGATCCCTAGTATCCACTATGTTCTGAGATTGATGTTGTTATGACTTTGCTATGCTTAATGCTTGTCACTAGGGCCCGAGTGCCATGATTTCGGATCTGAACCTATTATGTTTTCATGAATATATGTGAGTTCTTGATCCTATCTTGCAAGTCTATAGTCACCTATTATGTGTTATGATCCGACAACCCCGAAGTGACAATAATCAAGATACTTCTCAGTGATGACCGTAGTTTGAGGAGTTCATGTATTCACTATGTGTTAATGCTTTGGTCCGGTACTCTATTAAAAGGAGGCCTTAATATCCCTTAGTTTCCAATAGGACCCTGCTGCCACGGGAGGGTAGGACAAAAGATGCCATGCAACTTCTTTTCCATAAGCATGTATGACTATATTCGGAATACATGCCTACATTACATTGATGAACTGGAGCTAGTTCTGTGTCACCCTATGTTATAGCTATTACATGATGAATTTTATCCGACATAATTGTCCATCACTAATCCATTGCCTACGAGCTTTTCACTTATTGTGCTTCGCTTATTTACTTTTCCGTTGCTACTGGTACAATTACTACAAAACTGCTACCGTTACTTTTGCCACTATTACCATTACTATCATACTACTTTGCTACTAAAGACTTTGCTGCAGATACTAAGTTATCCAGGTGTGGTTGAATTGATAACTCAACTGCTAATACTTGAGAATATTCTTTGGCTCCCCTTGTGTCGAATCAATAAATTTGGGTTGAATACTCTACCCTCGAAAACTGTTGCGATCCCCTATACTTGTGGGTTATCAAGACTATTTTCTGGCGTCGTTGCCGGGGAGCACAGCTCTATTCTTTGAGTCACTCGGGATTTATATCTGCTAATCACTATGAACAACTTGAAAGAACAAAGAACTAAAATATATCCCTCAACTACGAGGGGAGGTAAGGAACTGCCATCTAGCTCTGCACTTGATTCTCCTTTTGTTATGAGTAAGCTTGCGACACCTAAACCTGCTACTGCTATTAATTCCAATATGTCGCATGTTATTGATGATGCCACTTCTACTATGCATGATACTTATGATGAAACTACTTCTATGCTTGATACTACCGTGCTATTAGGTGAATTTCTTGATGAACAACTTACTAGGGCTAGGGAGAATGAAATTATTGAAACTGATTATATTGAAGATAGTGATGATGAAGGTTCTCCCCTTAAATATGAATTGCCTGTTGTTCCTGAGGGTTATGTTATGGATGAAGAAACTGCTAGAGATTTTCTTACTTGCAAGGATAGATCAGATCTTAAGAAATTATTAGCTAAGCTGAAACAGAAACTCTGAATGCTAGAATGAAATATGACCATGCTTTTGCTACTTCACCTATCTTTGTTACTAATAAGGATTATGAATTCTCTGTTGATCCTGAGATTATTACTTTAGTTGAATCTGATCCATTCTATGGCACTAAATCTGAAACTGTAGTGGCACACCTTACTAAGTCAAATGATATAGCCACCCTGTTTACTAATGATGAGAAATCTCACTATTATTATATCCTTAAAATATTTCCTTTCTCATTAAAGGGTGATGCTAAGACATGGTTTAATTCTCTTGATCCTGGTTGTGTGCGTAGTCCCCAGGATATGATTTACTACTTCTCTGCTAAATATTTCCCTGATCATAAGAAACAAGCTGCCTTGCGGGAAATATATAATTTTGTGCAAATCGAAGAAGAGAGTCTCCCACAAGATCGGGGGAGGCTTCTCCGATTACTTAATGCTTTGCCTGATCATCCTCTTAAGAAAAATGAAATACTTGATATCTTTTATAATGGACTAACTGATGCTTCCAAGGACCACTTGGATAGTTGTGCTGGTTGTGTTTCCAGGGAAAGAACAGTCGACCAAGCTGAATTGTTATTGAATAATATGTTGACTAATGAAAATAATTGGACTCTTCCTGAGCCAATTCCTGAACCAATTGAGCCAACTCCTGATCCTATTCCTAAACCAACTCCGAAGAAGAGGGGTGTTCTATTTCTCAGTCCTGAAGATATGCAAGAGGCGAAGAAATCAATGAAAGAAAAAGGTACTAAAGCTAAAGATGTTAAAAATTTACCTCCTATTTAAGAAATACATGGTCTTAATATACCGCATGTCACTACTAGGGAAAAGCCTAGCAATAGCGCTGGTTTTGAGCCTATCAGTAGCGCGGGCAAGCGCGTTACTGATAAGGCGCTACAGCTAAAGCTTAGCAATAGCGCCTGCGAGCACGCGCTACTGATATATCTTCTTAGTAGTAGCGCGTTCCGTGCCAATTGCTACTGCTAATTACTAGTAGCGCTTTCGATAACAATCGCTACTACTATTATTCCGTATTCCATTTCATTTCGATTTTAGGTCATATTCATACACATGTATACAATTTTTCATACAGTAGAAATTTAGAGATTGTCTTAACATCATAATGAGTTATTAAATCACTAGGTGAAAGAGCCTTGGATTAGTTTCAAGTGCATGGATCCAAAGTAATCAATGGTCACTTTGGATCCATCCATTTGAAACTAATCCGCGGTTCTTTCACCCAATGACATAATAACTTATCATCATCATAATAATATATCATTGTCATATAACTCCTCATAAGCATCATTTTCGTCCATGATGAGACATCATATAACAACTTCATCACTACTTATAATAACAACTCCTCCTCATCATCATCATAGTACTCATAATCACTACTCCTACTCAGCATCACCATCAAGTCTAAGACAATGTAGTCATATATAATCAACAGTAACTAATTGTTCTTAATACTTAGGACCTACTCCTCTCTCCTAGCTAAAATACCATAAAACAAATAAACCGGTCCTTCACCATAATGGGGAATGGACATAAACCTATCTCCAACTTGTGGCTTGCGCACATTCATTTTAGCTCTAATTATTTACATGTGCGCATTCATCACTTTGCTCCATTCTTTGATTTTGAGCCTTCCAGCATTTGAAGAAATCAAGTATGCAGTGTGGTAAGCCTCCGAAGGAGTTGGTCGTAAGCTAACCATATGCATATCACCTTCGGTACATAGAATGTCAGGCACAACCTGCTTCGGGAGCCTTTGTTCAAGAACAAAATAATAACATGTATAGTTAGCAATGTAGTTTACTTAAGAATAATGTATGCAATGAAGTTACCATCATTAACAAAATCTTACCAAGTTTTTGGCAATGAAGTTACCATCAAGCAATTTATGGACTAGTGGCACGTATCTAGTATAATTTGGGCTGATAGAGTGACTGGTTTTGAAGGCCTCAACATCTTCTATGAATGAGACAAGATAACCTTTCTCCTCACAATTAAGCTTGGAGCCTTAGCTGTAGTATGTGTTGTCTACTACCTTCCGAGTATTTCTTGAAGATAAGAAATAAGCTGACAATTACAAATAAATAAGTTTAGTACGGATGAACAGCAAATATTTTTAAATTAACAACATAAATTACTGAACTTAACAAATTAGTTTGACAAACTCACATCTAGGTAAAACTGGAGGCATATCCACATCCACCCAGATGTCGATATTATCATCATCATCATAATCTTCAAGACGAATATCAAATCTTATTCGCATTCCCTCCTCAAATCCATATGCCTTGCAGAGAGATTCCCAATTAGAGCAACCGAAATGGGAGCGATCGACTGCATTGTAGAACTTAACCAGAAACTCATAACCATGTTTAGTTCTTAAGTGAGCCCTCCTCGTCTCCACATTCTCAAAGTCATCTAAACCAAAACCAAGCTTCTCCAGTACATATGGTCTAGCATGGCACGGGATGTACTAGTCGAATTGAAAAAATTCCATAAATTACACGTTGAACAAAAGAAGCACAAGTGCTGATATTTAATACGATGAAATGCTTGTCGTTGCGTACCGTACAAACATCGAAGGTCTCTTCCAGCTTCACGGTGAAAAACCTATCATTTTGCAGGTGAGGAAACCTGTCGCACACACCACGGTCATCGTAGCAGTACCCGCACTCCGGGATCCCATCTTCATGAGACATCTCCTGTGTTCAAAATTCAAAGATTATAACTCAACGGCAAAACCCAAAAAATCTGTGATGTTTGCTAAAAAAGGACATATCGAGCGCTTGGAATTTGCCGGAATGGAAATTAATCACCACTCTGGCAAAACATAGGCCATTTATCGATGGTCATTGCATTTCAATGGTTCAAGAACAGAGACAAGGGAGGGAGGGGGGAGAGAGGAGGGGGAGGGGGCAGCCGGAGGAGGAGAGGGAGGGGCCGGCCGGAGGAGGAGGAGGAAGGGGCGGTGGGAGGAGGCGGAGGGAGGGGCTGTGGGAGGAGGATTGCCGGCGGAAGAGGGAGGAGGGGCGGCCGCAGGCGGAGGAAGGAGGGCACGATAGGAGGAGGAGGGGAGTGGGAGGGCACGGTGGGAGGAGGAGGGACGGAAGGACGGAGTACCTCGGTGGTGGACGGACGACAGCGGCAGCGGCGGTGGCGACGCACGACGACGGTTATCGGCGCGGGCGAGAGTGACTGAGAGGGGGAGAGTGCGTGAGAGAGAGGGTCGGTCGCGCGCGTGGGGATAAGGTAGGGTTAGTAGTAGCGCGTGTACCAAAACGCGCTATAGCTAATGAGAATAGCAGCAGCGATGTGCGGGGTTGCACGCTACTGCTAAATTGGACTAGCAGTAGCGCTTTGCTACTAAAAGCGCTACTGCTAAGTGTAAGCATGCAAAAATACATTTTGTGTCAATGCAAAAATACATTGGCCATCAATAATCTTTTTGTGTACAATCTGAATTGTCAATATGAGTCCTCTCTGGTAGGAACCGGAGAGGACTCATATTGCAGCCACAAATTCTACACATAGAGTTCAGTGAAGACCAACTGGTTGTGATAGTTTCAGAAGTAACATATTTAAGGTGCTAAACACCCTGTTCGCGGACCGAGGTGGGACTAAACTTGTGGGCTGAACTTAGCAGTAGCGACTTTTGCAGAAGTGAGCTGCTGCTAACATCTATAGCAGTAGCGCGGTTCATTATAGGGCGCTACTGCTATAAGTAGCTGGACGGCAAGGTCATGGCAATTAGAGCAGCAGCGCGGTTTAGGGGGGGCGCTACTGTTATTTTTCTTTCGGCAACACGTTTTGCTTGCACGCGCTGCTGCTAAATAGCAGTAGCATTGTATTTTGGGGAGCGCTGCTGGTAAGATTCTGTGTATAAGGTTTTCCCTAGTAGTATGTTGAAGAAACACATCGTCTTGATAACTCGACATAGGTAGTGAAGGTAAATTCTCTCTATAGATATGATAAAGTTGAAATGACGTCTACTAAATTTGCTAGCCAGTTCTTAGATGAATTTGATGACTTTATGGATAAACAAGCAAATTTCAATTATTATGTTAGTAGACAGTTGAAAAATAATGCTTATATGATTGGACGCTTAAGTGATTATATGTCTAGAGTTGAGGGTGAACTTAAACTCAATAGTAAACATGTTTCTATGGTCACCACTCAAGCTGAACAAGTACTTAAGGCTCAGAATGAATTGCTTGATGAATTAAATAATAAACATGATTTTGTTGTTGGAGTGGCTACTAGAACTGGTAAAATGACTTAGGAACCTTTGTATCCTGAAGGCCCCCCTAAGAGGATTGAACAAGATTCTCAGAATAATAACCTAGATGCTCCTAGTTTTTCTAGAAAGGAAAAGAAAAATGATAGGACTTTGCATGCTTCTAGTGAACATAATGTAGAAACACCTGAGAATCCTAATGATACTTCTATCTCTGATGCTAAAACACAATCCGGAGATGAACATGAACCTAATGATAATGCTAACAATGATGTTCATGATGATGCTCAACCTAGTAATAACAATGATATAGAAATTGAACCTGTTGTTGATCTTGATAACCCACAATCAAGAAATCAATGATATGATAAGAGAGACTTTGTTGCTAGGAAACATGGTAGGGAAAGAGAACCATGGGTTCAGAAACCCATGCCTTTTCCTCCTAAACCATCCAAGGAAAAGGATGATGAGGACTTTGAGCGCTTTGCTGAAATGATTAGACCTATTTTCTTACGCATGCGCTTAACTCATATGCTTAAAACAAACCCTTATGCTAAATACATGAAGGATATCATTACAAATAAAAGGAAATACCTGAAGCTGAAATCTCCACCATGCTTGCCAACTATACCTTTAAGGGTGGAATACCTAAGAAACTTGGTGATCCCATAGTGCCCACTATACCTTGCTCCATAAAAAGAAATTATGTTAAAACTGCCTTATGTGATTTAGGAGCCGGTGTTAGTGTTATGCCTCTTTCCTTGTACCGTAGACTTGAATTAAGTAAGTTGACACCTACTGAGATATTTTTGCAAATGGTTGATAAATCAACTGCTATACCTGTCGGCATTTGTGAGGACGTGCCTGTTGTTGTTGCGATGTTACTATCTTAACGGACTTTGTCATTCTTGATATTCCTGAGGATGACAGTATGTCGATTATCCTTGGTAGACCCTTTTTAAATACTGCAGGTGCTATTATTGATTGCAACAAAGGCAATGTCACCTTTCATGTTAATGGAAATGAGCATACAGTACACTTTCTGAGGAAACAACCTCAAGTTCACAGCATAAATTCTATTGGTAAAATTCCATCAATTATATTTGGAGGTTTTTGAATTTCCTCTTTGTACTGCAAAGAAAAAGTATGATATTCTTATTATTGGGGATGTTCATATCCCCGTTGAGGTAACCTAGTGTCACTTTGAAATTTCTCTGGTTCCATGTTATTCGGAATGAGTTTGTTAACAAGACTTGATCAACCTTGTTAGTCGATTCCTTTTGATGATCATGAGATGGATGAAACAAGAAGGCACAACCTTCTGTACCCTCTCTTTACTTTCTGTTACTTAGAATAATAAAGTAGAAATAGTATATTTTGTCTGTTTTCTGAATTATCCATGCAATAAAAAGTATCCCGAAAATAAAAGTTCTCCAAATGCCATGCCAATTTAATATGATTTTTTCTGGAATATTTGAGAATATTTGGCACTGAGAACACAGGAGGGGGAGCAAGCACCTGGCCACGAGGGTCCAGGGCGCGCCCCCCCTATCTCGTGGGCCCATGGTGGCTCCCCTCCACTTACTCCTGCACCCACACACTCCATCTTCCTCCCAAACAAATCCCCATCCAGCTCAAGCACGAGTTCCAGCTCGTTTTGCTGCGATTTTTGATCTCCTTGCTCAAAGCTCCATTTACAAAACTGCTTTGGGAGATTGTTGCTTGATATGTGACTCCTCCAATGATCCAATTAGTTGTTGTTCTAATGCTTTGTTCATTGCAAATTCTTGCTGCCTTGGTGACCCTGATCTTGAGCTTGCATGTTAAATTTATGAGGTCCCAAGTAATTCTAATGCATGATATAGGCTCTAGGCACTTGTGGGAGTAGTTGCTATCAATCTTGTTGAGTTTGTTTTACTTTTATTTTGAAGTTACTAAAAATTTCAGAAATATTGCAGAAAAAGAAATATGTTCAAGAAAATGTACCAAGGTGGTTCTTCAAGAAAGAAAGGACCCCGGCTCGCGATACGTGAGCTTGACGACAAACCACCAAGGGAAGCTGATGTGCGGCCTTGTGAATGGTCGTCAGAGCCGTTTATGGTTGCAGCGGGTATCAAGGATGAATTTGATGCATATGTGTGTAATGCTGACCTTGAGGAGTTCATGCAAGATAAGTGCCCGTAATACCAGTATTTAACTGATTCATTTGTGAGGAGGTTTAAATTTACATCTTCATGCAATTCTCAAAGTGTCATGTTTGATATTTATGATAAATCATATACCATGGACTTAGAAGATTTTACTACTGCATGCAAACTCCCGCAGTGGGGAAGTGTTAATGAACCTAGTAAATCTGAATATAAAGACTTTCTGGCTAGTATCACTGTGGGAGAATCTAGAGAAATAACACAAGCTACCACAGGGAGCATTCATTTTCCTGCTATACATTATTTTGCTCTCTTCATTGGTAGATGTATTAATGGTAAAGATGAAGCATGTCACATGTGTGTCCCTGATCTTTGTGTTCTTAAGAGTGTTGTATTAGGTGATAAACAATACAACTTGGGGGCAATTGTTGCACGTAGATTGCATCATAATGGTTTAGCTGGAGACTTTTTTGGAGGAATTTTTGCAACCCGTATGGCTAATTATCTTGAGATACCTATACATGAAAATGATACGGAGTTGCTTCCCGCTTATTTATATCATAATGCTATGCTTAGTCATCATTTTATTGAGAGGAATGAACAATTCCTACAATATCGACTAATCTTTGACAGACGTCGTGTTGTCCATATTACTCTCCCTGCTCCTACTCTTTTTGATTATCAGGCAAAATGAAGATATGTTGCCACCAGGGAAGAGGCAAACGAGTACGAGAGAAGAGCGAAGGCGGCCCGCCGTCAGGCTGCAACCGAGGAGGCAATGCCTGCTGCATCTCAGTACGACCCCAGCTACAACTAAGGATATCACCCAGGCTACCCATGGCCATAAACCAACTTAGGCCAAAAGCCTAAGCTTGGGGGAGTACGTATTTCCCACCGACTTTACATTCATGTTCACACATTATTCTAGTTGTCAGTGCTCATACTCTTTCATTGTACTATCCATGCTAGTTTAAATTCTTTTTCTAGTTTTCTTCTTGTGTGTTTGATAAACCTTAACAAAAAAAATTAGTTAGTTTAATTTCCATGCCTGTAGTAGAAATAATTAAAAGAAAACCCAAAAAAGATTTCTCGTTCCTCTTTTGCTTGTTGGGAGCTTTCCCGTGTAAATAGCTTTATTTCTTTTCTTTTCTTTGGGGGTCAAGAGTAGAAGACCATAATGAAAATGCTTAGTGGCTCTCATATGCATGATTGTTTATTTAACCAAGAGCCCATATTACTTTTTCTTCTCTCTTGAATTGAATGCTTGTAGATTCCATCTTAGTCCAATGCATGTGCACTCTTATTATTATACACATCGCTCGGTCGTGCAAGTGAAAGGCAATAATGATGATATATGATGAAATGATTGGGATGAGAGAAGCTGGTATGAACTCGACCTCTCTTGTTTTTGTAAATATGATGAGTTCATCGTTCCTGATTCAGTCTATTATGAATAAACATGTTTGCAATGACAATTAGAGATTATAGTTGCTTATGCCATGCTTAATTAGCTGGGAGCTTATAATGGTTTACCTTGCGTGCCAACATGCTATTAAAATGGTTGTGATGTGGTATGATAGGGTGGTATCCTCCTTTAAATGAATTGAGTGACTTGACTTGGCACATGTTCACGCATGTAGTTGAAACAAAAATCAACATAGCCTTCACGATATTTATGTTCAACATATATCGAGTATGACTTGACTGGATCTCTTTTACCATGAAATACAATGTTTAGTCAGTCCTTGATCTTTAAAGGTGCTCTGCATTTATCTTTTGCAGTCTCAGAACGGGCTAGCAAGATACCATCTTGTTATATCGTATTTTAATTATTTTGAGAAAGTGTTGTCATCCGAATTTTATTATTATTGCTCGCTAGTTGATTATGCCATTGATGTGAGTGAACGTGAGACTAAGTGTTATTGTGAATATGGTTAGTTCATAATCTTTGCTGAAAACTTGAATGTTGGCTTTACATATTTACAACAACAAGAGCAAATAGAGTTTGTAAAAGTTTTTCTTTACCACTTTCAGTTTGTCAACTGAATTGCTTGAGGACAAGCAAAGGTTTAAGCTTGGGGGAGTTGATACGTCTCCAATGTATCTATTTTTCCAAACACTTTTGCCCTTGTTTTGGACTCTAACTTGCATGATTTGAATGGAACTAACTCGGACTGACGTTGTTTTCAGCAGAACTGCCATGGTGTTATTTTTGTGCAGAAACAAAAGTTCTCAGAATGACCTGCAAATCCACGGAGATAACTTTTGGAAAATATAAAAAATATTGGCAAAAGAATCAATGCCAGGGGGCCCACACCCTGTCCACAAGGGTGGGCGTCGCGCCCCCTCCGCCTGGGTGCGCCCCCTGTCTCTTGGGCCCCCTGCTGCTCCACCGACCTCAACTCCAACTCCATATATTCCGTTTCACGGAGAGAAAAATCAGAGAGGAAGTTTCATCGCGTTTTACGATACGGAGCCGCTGCCAAGCCCTAAAACCTCTCGGGAGGGCTGATATGGAGTCTGTTCGGGGCTCCGGGGAGGGGGATTCATCGCCGTCGTCATCATCAACCATCCTCCATCACCAATTCCATGATGCTCACCGCCGTGCGTGAGTAATTCCATCGTAGGCTTGCTGGACGGTGATGGGTTGGATGAGATTTACCATGTAATCAACTTAGGTTTGTTAGGGTTTGATCCCTAGTATCCACTATGTTCTGAGATTGATGTTTCTAAGACTTTGCTATGCTTAATGCTTGTCACTAGGGCCCGAGTAGCATGATTTCAGATCTAAACCTATTATGTTTTCATGAATATATGTGAGTTCATGATCCTATCTTTCAAGTCTATAGTCACCTATTATGTGTTATGATCCGACAACCCCGAAGTGACAATAATCGGGATACTTCTCGGTGATGACCTTAGTTTGAGCAGTTCATGTATTCACTATGTGTTAATGCTTTGGTCCGGTACTCTATGAAAAGGAGGCATTAATATCCCTTAATTTCCAATCGGACCCCGCTGCCACGGGAGGGTAGGACAAAATATGCCATGCAAGTTCTTTTCCATAAGCACGTATGACTATATTCGGAATACATGCCTACATTACATTGATGAACTGGAGCTAGTTCTTTGTCACCCTATGTTATAACTATTACATGATGAATTGCATCCGACATAATTATCCATCACTGATCCATTGCCTACGAGCTTTTCACATATTGTGCTTCGATTATTTACTTTTCCGTTGCTACTGTTACAATTACTACAAAACTGCTACCGTTACTTTTGCCACTGTTAACATTACTATCATACTACTTTGCTACTAAATACTTTGCTGCAGATACTAAGTTATCCAGGTGTGGTTGAATTGACAACTCAACTAATAATACTTGAGAATATTCTTTGGCTCCCCTTGTGTCGAATCAATAAATTTGGGTTGAATACTCTACCCTCGAAAACTGTTGTGATCCCCTATACTTATGGATTATTAGTTGGGTTTTTGTCTTTTGTTTTGTTTGTTCATGTCATGCATCTCATCTCATAGCATCACGCGCATTGCATCTGCATGTTTTCATAAAACTTGCATTCGCTCGTAGTTGCCGCTCGTCGCTTCTCTCCATTGCATTTATTGACCGCTGAGACCAACCGGGTTTTTGATTACCTCTTGTCTGACCGTTTGACCCTCTCTACACTTTTCTCAGACCCCTCGTGCCCATCCGAAAGTTGTCCCGAACCCTAAAATATCTCCAAACATCCCTAAAATATCTTTGTTTATTTGTTTGGAATCCTAAAGCATTTTATTCCCGACCGTCCGATTACGATCGGAGGGACGAGAATGACCCTAAGCCTACCCACTCGCTATATATAGCAGCCTAATCCTAGGATGATGTCCACCAATCAACAACCCCCTCGATCCACCAGCGCCTCCTCTGCGTCAATCCCTGAGCTCCATAGCCACCTCCACATGCCCCTCTTCCACGAGCACCCAAGGTCATGCCTCTTCCTCGTCGCCTCATACCTCACCCCGGCGTTCCCGACTGCCTCCTGGCCTCCTCCGCGCTCGATTCCCGCCGTTTCAGAGTCCCCTGCTACCATGGACGCCAAGCCGACTAGCATTGGGCCTGCTTCCCCTGTAGGCACGGCCCCTGTTCGTCTCCAGCAGTGCTCTGCCTCTGCTTCAGTGTGCGCGGCTGTCGCCCTGGAGACCCGTGCCCCGCGTTGCCCATGGTCGGAACTGCACCTCCGCCCGCCGCCATCTTCTTCCCGGAGGTCCGCCGTCGCCGCAAGTCTTGCCGTTGTTTTTGCTACGTCTCCGTCAGTTCAAGTGGGAGGACGAGCGTCAGCCCCTAACCCCTCGCGCGTTCACCGCAGCCTCGCTCGCCATCGCGGCCTGGGCCACTTCTTGCGCCAAGGCCCAGCGCTGCCACTTCCTCCGGCCCCGCTTCCGCGCCAAGCCTGCCAGCAGCCTCCACCGAGCCGGCCCAAGTGGCCTGGTGAGCAGCCCCCTGGCCTTTCTTCTGTTGGGCCAGCCAGATCTGACCCGTATCATTTTTATTACGTTCTGTTATTTTGCTATTTATCCAGAGTTGGCAGATTTGCAGAAAAACCCTCATGCTTCATGCATTAATATCTCACAAACTATGCATCATATGTAAAAACTTTATATATGTAAAATGCTTAGAATTTCATCTAGTTTCCTAATAATCAACTTTCATCCATGTTAAAAATGTATAACTTGCTGTTTGTTTATATTTGCTCAAATGCCATGCTAAAATGATTTAATTCATAACTAAATAACCGTAGCTCCAAATTAAACAAACTTTATATGTAAATTGTCTAGAAAAATGAATAGATTAACATGGTGCACTTTATTTTCCTGTTTAACAACAATAAAATATATTTTAGTGCAGAACAGTACCAAATTCTAAATATGCACATGGGGATTTTCCGGAATTGTTGTTTGTTGTTCCGGCCTCATTTAAACTTGCCCTGATAGTTAGTTTTCATATGTTTCACCTCTTGCCATGTTTAACAACATTTAATATTCTTGTGTACCTAAACGAGAGCAAACTAAATAACTCGAATATGGTGTTTCATCAATATGCAACTCGTTGCATACTGACGACCACTTAACTTGTAGTATTGTTTGTTGCACTTTGCCATGCCATGTCTCATTAAACCGGACATGCATCATACTTGTTTGTGCATCATGTCATGTTTATGCTTGTGTGTTTACCATGTTGTTTGATTCTTTCCAGTTTGCTTCTCTCGTTAGCTTCGGTTTCGTTCCGGAGTTGTGAGGATTTGTTCGACTACGTTGGTTCGTCTACTTCATGGACTCGTTCTTCTTCCTTGCGGGATCTCAGGCAAGATGACCATTACCCTCGATATCACTTCTATCTTTGCTTGCTAGTTGCCTCGTTCTATCACTATGTTGCACTACCTATCACTTGTTTACCATGCCTCCCATATTGCCTACCGCTTTTGCTCAACCCCTCTTATAGTGTTGTTAGTTGCAGGTGAAGTTGAAGATTGCTCCATGTTGGAACATGTTTATGGTAGGATATCACAATATCTCTTATTTTAATTAATGCATGTCAGGACCCCGACTCAATGCCACATCGATCTAGCATGTAACACCTCATATCACTTTGCGGCCTCACGCATGGTATTCCCACGGGTGTCGCCTTACCTTAGCCCGGGACCGTTTGCGCCTTTTGGCACACGTATATGACGGTGTCGCTAGCATCCATATGATAAGGAGCCCGGGCTGACATGGCTAGTCGTAAACCCAAAGTGGCACAGACTTACAGGGACAGGCATTCATGACCCAGCATCGAACGTGTCGGTCATCAGCGAGTGAATCCAGGCTGTAGCACTAGGCTAGCAGGACTCCGGTGAACCGGGCTGTAGCGGGCTAACAGGACTCCGATATTCATCGCGTGACATTTCCCCGAAGGGACAGACACAGGAACGAAGAAGGACACATGCCGGCCAGCCTAAGTGTTCCGGAGCAGTAGCAAGCTACCATGGCTCGGTGGAAACACTAGGAGACATTTCCCGGTAAGAGAGGCTACTAAAGATAAACAACTAGATGGTCAGATCCCACACATACCAAGCATTTCAATAGCATACACACAATATGCTCGATATGTGTAAATACAACATGGCATCACAACATGACTCTACGACTCAAGTAATTTATTGAATAGGCTCCGAGGAGCGAGATATTACAAACATGGGTCTCATGACCCAACAATCAGAGCATACAAGTCAAAGCACATGCGGAAGCTTAACATGTCTGAGTACAGACATCTATAAATGAAAAAGGCTGAGAAGCCTGACTATCTACCAGATCCTGCCGAGGGCACAAGATCGTAGCTGAGGTAACAAGCTAAACGTCGAAGTCCACGTGGAACTACTAGTGAGACCGAAGTCTCTCTGCAAAAACATAAAATAGGCAAACGTGAGTACAAATGTACCCAGCAAGACTTACATCAGAACTAACTACATATGCATCATTATCAACAAAGGGGATGGTGGGGTTTAACTGCAGCAAGCCAGCTTTGACTCGGTGGCTATCCTAAACTACGACTGCAAGCGACTCTTTTGAGGTGGCGCACACGAGTCCACATATTCACCATATCAATACACCACTATGGAACCGCTCCCGTCTCCCTACGAGAACGCCATCCATAGCACTCACGCTTATCTTGCGTATTTTAGGGTATCCACTTTCACTTGTCTATGAACTGATATAAGCAACCCAGAAGTCCTTTTCCACGGACACGGCTATTCGAATAGATGATGTTAACCCTGCAGGGGTGTACTTCTTCATACATGTTTCCACCACTTAGCGTCTGCACACGACATGTGCTCGGCAGACTTCAAGCGAAAGCCGACGTGGGTGTAGACCACGACCTACCTAGACACTTAAGTCTCTAGTCCAGGTTTATCGCCTATTCGGGTTCCATCCATGAGGAGATCCGGCCGGAGTTTCGCTCACAGCCCCAAACGATGTGAACAGGGTTCCGTGACACCAAACGGGCGCCCGGTATACCCGGCCACGTGCCTACCACATCACAGCCCACCCCTACGGTCAGCGTTGTCCACGGCCTCCAGCATACTACAAACACCAGAAACTACTTGCAACTCCTGGACAGAGGACTAGGGTGAATAAGAAGTCGAGCGGGGTCATATTTCAGGGCCCAATGTATGGTAGTAGCTGAATCATGGATCACAAACACAGAACTCAGTTCCTAAGGACGGCTTCAATGAGACAACCCACCATGTACTCCTACATGGCCTCTCACCGACACCTTTTACCAAATCGTGTTCACACACTTAGCTCACACATAGTAGGACATGTTCACACACCTCTGATTCATCCCCGATGAATCAGACCTGACTCAACTCTAAGCAGTAGCAGGCATGACAAACAAGCATGAATGAGTAGGCACATCAGGGCTCAAATAACTCCTACTCATGCTAGTGGGTTTCATCTATTTACTGTGGCAATGACAGGTCATGCAAAGGATAAAGGGGTTCAGCTACCGCAGCAAGTAACAGATGAATCGGTGTTGTCCTAATGCAGTAAAAGAGAGCAGGAGCGAGAGAGTAGGATTGTATCGGAATGAACAAGGGGGTTTTGCTTGCCTGGCACTTCTGAAGATAACATTGAGTCTTCATCAGTGTCAACGATCACATCATCGGTATCATGTCTATCGAGAGGGGACAAATACCGGCAACACAGAAAAACACAATCAATGCAATGCACAAAATGATGCATGCTATGACATGGCAATATGAATGTGTTTTGAGCTAATGCAACTAGCAACAAGTTAAATGGGGTTGGTTTGGATACAAGATTCAAATTCAAACTCCATATGTGATTATTTAAATGCCCTTTATTGGTTTTGTCCAAAACAGAGGACAACCATTGTTCAAACATGCATGAAAATGGTACAGATGGATTCCTTGAATTTTTCTGATAATTTTACATATATAAATTATTTAATTTGGAGTTACGGTTGAATTTCTATGATTTATTGAAGTTTTAGCTATTTTCTGGAATTTCCTGATTATTTTTAAATCCAGAAAATACTTATTGCGTCAGCCCCACATCACTATGACGTCAGCAGAGTCAACTGGGCGCCCTAGGTCAAACCTGACCAGTGGGGTCCACTGGTCAGTGACTAGTGCTGGTTAGTGACAATGACAGGTGGGACCAGGTCAACAGCCACGTCAGCTTGGTCAAAGCTGACGTGTGGGCCCACTAGGATTAGTTAAAAACTAAACAGAAACTAATCTATGATTAATTAGCAGGTGGGGCCCTGCTGTCAGTGTCTCATGGTTAATTAGCAGGGTCATTAGCCCCTAACGACGACGCCACGTCAGCACGCCGGAGACCAGCCGACGGCGACCACAGAACACGGCGAGGGCACGCCGGACTTGCGCTAGAGGCGTCAGTTTGGCGCGCTGAGGGCACCAGGGGATGGCCCTTGCTCTCGCGCATCCAGAGGACCAAGTGGGAGGTCGTGGGGTCACCGGAACTCATGCCAGCGACGAGCTTTGGCGGCGATGGTGTTCGGTGGTGCTCGGGCGCGTCGCTACGGTGCATCAGTGAGCAAATGGAGAGGCTGGGCAGCACCTGCTAGACATGGGGAGCACTAAGAGCAGCTCAGTGAGGCCAGGGGAGCACGGAGGCTATGCGTGCAGCAGCAATGGCGGACGGTGGCTTCGGAGCTCATGGGGAACGGCGCTACGGCACGAAGGAGAGCATGCTGAGTTAGGGGAGAAGGTCAGTGGCTCACGGCGATGACGAGGGGACGCTCGGCGAGGTCGGGGGCGGTCCGGAGCCGCCGAATTTGACGAAGATGGCCGGCGGTCCCGAGGTTGAAGAAGACATCGAGGGCGGTGTTGCGGCACGTCCGGGGCCTCGTGGCTCGTTGAGGAGGTAGAGGGAGGACCGGCGGAGCTTCCTGGGGCGTCGGTGAGCCGTGGGGTGGCCGGTAGCCACGGTGGCTCTCGTCGGTGGCGGCGGCTCCGTTCGGGTGAGGAGAACAGAGGAGGGGGAGAGTGTTCGAGGAAGAGAGAGGGAGCAGCGAGGGAGGAAGAGGAGCGAGGGGACACGAGGCGTCGTCGTGGCGCCGCTAGGGAGACCGGGGGAAGCAGGAGGTGGCCGAGCAGGGTGGAGGTGGCGCGCGCGGCGGCGTCGCGGTGTCCGTCCTCCTGGCAGGGAGGAAGACGACAGGGGAGGGGGGGCGGCGGTGGGCTGGGCCGTTGGGGGAGCTGGGCCAGGTAAGTGGCGCCAGGTAGGTGGCCCAGGTGGCCTTCTCTCCCTTTCTATTTATTTCTGTTCTGTTTTGTTTTGTTTTATTTAATTTATTTTGCCACTGTTTTGAATTTAAAATAATTCAAACAATGCCAAAAACTCCTCTGAATATTTTATATTGCTAGAGGGACTTTTCCAAAAGCTTGTGAAATATTTCAGGGGGTATTCGAAATTATATTCTAATTATATGAATATAATTCAAATTCAAATAGCTAATGAATTAAATCCAAAGTCCCAAAAATAATTCCTTAAAAATGTTCAATATTTTGGTTGGGACCAGAACCCTTACCAAAATTTATCAAACATTTAAGAAGAGCATTTTTGGAGCAATGAATGAGATTTCTAGGGTTTTTGCCCCTCTTTTATTTAAGTTTTTGAGGCTTCCAAAATTCCTCAGTTCAAGTTTCGAAAATATAGACATGACGCACACATGAAGCTAGCCTAGAGCACTACCAGCAGCTAGGGATGTGACAACTCACCCCCACTAAACAAGAATCTCATCTCGAGATTCAAGCGTAGGGTAAGGTGAAGGGTAACGCAGACTAGTATAATCTTCACAATCCAGGGTGCACTTCAGTTGAACGTTGATTCATTCACCATCATTGTCTTGAAGTCTTGCTCTGAGAAAATCCTGTCAACATGACATGGAGGGAAAAAGGAGACCCTAGAAGGGTCGATCTTCTCGAAGATCGAACAACTCACGGAATGAGACATAGGACCATCTCTCGGGTTGAGACACGAGATACACATCAAGAGGGGTGGAAAAAAACGGATGACGAAGGTTCACTAGGTAGACAACAATTTCACGCTTAAGAAGGTGGTAAACGATTGTCAACGTAGCAAGGAGTTGAGTTGCCATGATACCTTAACGATACACCTTAGGGAAGGTGACTCATAGAGATATTCCCTTAAGTGGCAAAAAGAATTACTTTTGATTCAGAGATCATTGAAACTCTTTAAACCAGCCTAAGACAATTCTCGAGCGATCGTTTGGAGGGGGTCAGTAGAATGGCATACTCGGACTTGGATGATGTGGATTACCTTGTTGAAGACAACGCAATGGATGAATTTGCTTATCACCGGAAATGGAAGAGACCCATGGTAGAATGACACATTGGCGGTGCAAGCTGGGAACAAAATGCAAATGCTGGGAATGATTCTGGTAACTGGGGAAGAACCCAACAATAGAGAGTGAATTCACTGTTTGAGAAGGTCACAGCATTGCCGAGGGAACTGAGAGCATCCCAACTAGACCCGATGATAACACGTAGCGCTTGTGCGTGCTCTCAAGAACTTGAGCATTTCCACAATCGTCAAGGTTTTATCAACAACCGCGTCAAGGGTGCTGACAACACAACATACTACCATGATGAATAGCGATGGATGATGCAGATGCGAAGGAGGATAACACTTTCTCAGATTTCACCTTAGCGAGGCCAAGCAAATAAAATTTGGATGATCGACCGAGAGACATTTAGCACTCCACTTCTAATGTTCTCCTTGATGTGCTAGCGTAATCCACCCATAGATATGGTTTGATATCTAGAACATCAAGTAAAAAGGTCGGACTTCGGAACACAGAAATCCATAGGGGCAACTAGGGAGTAATCCTACGAAATCCCTATGGGGAGGTGGCCAACTTCCTCAAACAAGATACTATAATAATAGGTCTACCGGATGGGTGTGTTGGCCACGACATCCACCTTGCCGATTATTGAGAGACCAATATTATAATTCTTGGGAAATGTTCCAACCATCACATCTGCCTGAGATTCAGATCTGGTTGGTGTCAGGATATCCCAGACTCATCAAGTCTAGAAAGAAAAATGAAAGTTTGCAACACAAATCGACGAGATAATGTTGCGGGATTCTCGGGGAGTGAGCTATGATAGTAAGCTCCAAAACATGAGCTGGTTCTGCTACAAACATGTGGATACATTGTCCCAGACAAGCATGGCCATGTAGTAGTCTTATAATTAATCACTACCGAGTTCAGGTGGGGAACCATAATCGAGGATATCGAAGTCTTTACGCAAGTCCATGGATTAGATCCCAAGCATAGACTTCTTTTCCTTGAACGAGTCAATCAGTGGCTTGGTGTGCTAGGATATACATATGGAATGAAGATGATCAGTCTAACAGACCACAGAATTCTTCGCACGTGCATGACCGACTTGGGATGATTCCAAAGGAGCTGATGACCGACACGTTCGATGCTGGGTCATGAATGCCTGTCCCTGTAAGTCTGTGCCACTTTGGGTTTACGACTAGCCATGTCAGCCCGGGCTCCTTATCATATGGATGCTAGCGACACCGTCATATACGTGTGCCAAAAGGCGCAAACGGTCCCGGGCTAAGGTAAGGCGACACCCGTGGGAATACCGTGCGTGAGGCCGCAAAGTGATATGAGGTGTTACATGCTAGATCGATGTGGCATTGAGTCGGGGTCCTGACAGCATTGGTATCAGAGCTTGACTGCCTGTAGGATTACCAAGCCAAACTGGTCGAAGTTGAGTCTAGAAATTCTTTAGTTATATAAGGGAATTGATTGTGGGATGGAACATAAGGCTCTTTTTACTCCTTATACCTTATGCCCTTCTGATCTGAGTCATCTTATCTTTCCTACGGGGTTAAGGAATTAGGATTTCTCTTCTTTCTATCAGGATCACGTGTTACTATCCGTAGACTTGTAGGATTGATGGTTCTAATCTCAGCCAGTTCCTACTACTTCTGTATGGTAATTGTTGTTCTCCAAACCTTGATATTGTGCTTCTGAGTGGTTATGCCACCCTTTGGTGAATGTCTCAAATCTTCTCTGAGCATTTACAGCCGTTATGATGTCCGAGTCATCCCAGGTTTCTAAATAGTTTGAAGCAATTTGCAAATTCCTTCCTCCCGTTTCGATGTTCCTTTGGGCCAGATTAACCACACTAATCAGTGAGTTGAGGTACTCCGTTACCTTGACATATATGTTGGAGATATTATTATGACCCTAGGTGTCTTAGGGGATCATCTAGTAATTTAGCCATGATTTGTGTTCCCAGTGTGATGATTCTGGCCATCATTCTCGAAAGCATCCCGTGATGCTACTTAGTAATAGGTATTCTGTTCCTGGGTTCTTGAACCCGAGATTCACTCTACCTACTTCATGTTGATAGTAATTGCTAGTGCCTTTAGGATATTAGTAACCTTTGCATTAGTTCTCGAGGTCCGTGGTATATCCTTCTTCCAAATACCATGAACCACTTATGGCAAAAGTTTGTTGGATCAAAAGATCACAACAGGAGTGCTCTCGATGGGTTCTCCATTCATAATTGTGACTCTGCCAGTTCTACCTTTCCGCATGGATTGTCCGGAAGAAATATGTTGAACTCGTTCGACATGCTAATCTATGCATCCACAACTCAGAAAGTTATATGTTCCTTTGAGTTGTCCCTCTTTAGCTGTCTACTGACTTCGTCTATCAATTGATAGTCAAGAGTATGCGTGCAATCGTTCATCGATACCTATTACTCTTGTTGTCCATCAAGCCATTCTATTCCAGAATGACTAGGTGTTCAGTCTTCTAGAAGATCGATCCTTCTAGAGTCTCCTTCTCCTCTCGTTGTCCTGTTGGCTGGAGTTCTCAGAACAAGACGTCGAGACGATGATGGTGAATGAATCAACGTTCAACTGAAGTGCACCCTGGATCGTGAAGATTATACTAGTTGCGTTTACCTTTCACCTTACCCTACGCTTGAATCTCGAGACGAGATTCTTGTTTAGTGGGGGTGAGTTGTCACATCCCTAGTTCTGACAATGCCTAGTGCATGCATTAGAGTGTTACATCATGTTTAAATTTCATTTAAACCTGAGATGGGGATTGACTAAGCCCTAGCACCAAATGAATTCAACTAGGGTCAAAATAAAACCTTTTTCATTGAACTCAAAATGTCCTCTAAAAATGTTCAACATTTCTGGTTTGAGGTGGAAGCATCTACCAAAAATGGTTTATATTTTTGCAGGACATATTTGGTCACTGAATTAAATCATATAGTATTTTCATTTGGGCATTTAAATGCTATTAAATATTTCAAATGCTCAAATAATCATAAACTAAAATGTTTACTGTTGGATATATTCTAAACAGTAGCCATGATTAGTTTCATGATTTTTGAAAGTGTCTGAGTATTTTTAATAAAGCCCTAAATTTACAGAATAATAGAAAACTGAGATAATTAGAAAAAGAGAGATAGAGAAAGAAGTACCTGGCGCTCACCTCGCAGCCCACCTGGCCCAACCCCAGTGGCCCAGCCCACCATCGTAGCTTCTCCTGTCGTCTTCGTCCTCGGACAGAAGGACGAGCGTGTGGCCGCGGCGCGCGCGCACGCGCCCGAGCCATCTCCTGCTTGCCGCCCCGCCCCGGATCGGCTAAGGATGCCATGACACCCCCCTGGAACCCCCTCGTCCGCTCCCTTGCCTCCCTGCTCTCTCCCTCTCACTCCCCGTACTCTCTCACTCTCCCCCGGTTCTTCCTCTCCTCTCCCTCGCTCTCTCTCTCCCGTGTCCGAACGCACCCATCGCCGCCGTTCGCCATAGCCGCCGCCACCGGCCTCCCCTCGCCTTCCCGACTCGCGCAGGAGCTCCGCCCCCTCGCCCTGAAGCTCTCCGTCAAGCCACAAGACGCCGGACGCCCTGTGGAGCCGCCGTCGCCATCGTCTTCCTCCTCGGGCTCCGACCACCATCGCCGTCGATTCGCCGTCTCCAGTGCGTCCCCGAGCCCGCTTCGACGCCCGCTGCAACCGCGGTGAGCTCCGCCACCGTTTCCCTCTCTTCTCCCCCTCGTTCCCGCGCCGTAACCCTGTTTCCCACCATGGCCGAACCTCCGCCGTCGCCGAGCTCGCCGTCGACGCAGCTCCGGTGACCATTTGGTCACCCCGGCGAGTCCAACAAGTCCGTAAGGCCCCGTAGAGCATCCCTAGCGCCTTGCTTCGCTCGCCTTCGAGCTCCAACCATGTTTCCGTGCACGACCGAACCCCGGCGGCCGCAGCCGAGCTCGCCGCCGTCGACTCCGGCCACCCCAGGCCCAGCCACGGCCACCGCCCGACGCGCCATCGAGCTAGCTTTCCAACGCACCTAGCCGCACGCCGTTTGGAGCACCACAGAGGAAACCCGGGGCACATGTACGCCGCGGACCTCGCCGGCGACTAACCGCCGGCGGGTTTGACTTGTCCGACCTGGGGTTTGACCCCCCCCCCCCCCAGAGTCACTGACACGTGGGCCCCGTCGGCCAGGTGGTTAGCTTAGTGCTAATCACTGTTAATTAACCCCCTCCCCTGACACTGACCAGTGGGCCCCAGCGCCACTAACTCTTATTTAGGATTAAACTAACCTCTGTTAGACCCCCCTGTCACTGACGTGTGGACCCCACACGTCAGGTTTGACCCTAGCCAGCCGCAGTTGACCGCTGACGTCGTGCTGACGTCATGCTGGCGCAATATATATATTTCTGGATTTAAATTAAATCAGGAAATTCCAGAATATAATTTAAACTTCAAAAATTCATAACTTTTATTCTGTAACTCCAAATCAGACAAATTATATATGAAAAATGATCAGAAAAATCCAATCTATCCATCTGTACTATTTTCATGCATGACTAAACAAGTTAACTTGATGTTTAAATGCAGAACAAGGAAAAGCACTTTAAAAGGCCATGTTTGAGTTTGAAATTTGAATCTTTGATTCAAATTGGTTCAAACCCTTCTGGTCTTAGTTGCATTAGCCCAACACACTCATATTGCCATGTTTCATGCATGCATCATACTGTTGCACATTGTTTGGTGATGGTTGTGTATCGGTGTCCTTTGCGACAGGTTCTGCCTCCGAGGAGTACCGTGATTACCCTAACGAAGAACCGTATTAGTGCATCGAACCATCAGGCAAGCAACCAACCATTTGATCATATCGATACAATCCCATGTTCTCGCTCCTGCTCTCTTTTACTGCATTAAGACAACGCGTTTCAAACTGCTGTGTGCTACGGTAGTTGAACCCATTTCCTCTGCATGACCTGTCATTGCCACAGTAACTAGATGAAACCCACTAGCATGTGTAGGAGTTGATTGAGCCATATGTATGTGTTGTTCCTACCTTGCTATGCCTGCTAAGCTTAGAGTCGTGTCAGGTCTGGTTCATCTGGGTGATGGGCTAGAGTGAAATGATTATGTCGGTAATGAGAGTGGTGTGGTGAACACGATTTGGTAAAGGTATCGATGAGAGGCCATGTAGGAGTACATGGTGGGTTGTTTCATTGAAGCCGACCTTAAGCACTGAGATCTGTATGTGTGATTTAAGATACAGCTACTACCATGCATTGGGCCCTGAAATATGACCCCGCTCGACTTCTTATTCACCCTAGCTCTCTGTCCAGGAGTTGCAAGTAGTTTCTGGTGTTTGTAGCCTACTGGAGGCCGTGGACAGCGCTGACCGTAGGGGTGGGCTGTGATGCGGTAGGGACGTGGCCGGGTGTACCGAATACCCGTTAGGTATCTCGGGAACCCTGTTCACATCGTTCGGCATGAGTTCCGGCGACCCCACGACCTCCCACTTGGTCCTCTGGATGCGCGAGAGCAAGGGCCATCCCCTGGTGCCCTCAGCGCGCCAAACTGACGCCTCTAGCGCAAGTCCGGCGTGCCCTCGCCGTGTTCTGTGGTCGCCGTCGGCTGGTCTCCGGCGTGCTGACGTGGCGTCGTCGTTAGGGGCTAATGACCCTGCTAATTAACCCTGAGACACTGACAGCAGGGCCCCACCTGCTAATTAATCATAGATTAGTTTCTATTTAGTTTTTAACTAATCCTAGTGGGCCCACACGTCAGCTTTGACCAAGCTGACGTGGCTGTTGACCTGGTCCCACCTGTCATTGTCACTAACCAGCACTAGTCACTGACCAGTGGACCCCACTGGTCAGGTTTGACCTGGGGCGCCCAGTTGACTCTGCTGACGTCACAGTGACGTGGGGCTGACGCAATAAGTATTTTCTGGATTTAAAAATAATCAGGAAATTCCAGAAAATAGCTAAAACTTCAATAAATCATAGAAATTCAACCGTAACTCCAAATTAAATAATTTATATATGTAAAATTATCAGAAAAATTCAAGGAATCCATCTGTACCATTTTCATGCATGTTTGAACAATGGTTGTCCTCTGTTTTGGACAAAACCAATAAAGGGCATTTAAATAATCACATATGGAGTTTGAATTTGAATCTTGTATTCAAACCAACCCCATTTAACTTGTTGCTAGTTGCATTAGCTCAAAACACATTCATATTGCCATGTCATAGCATGCATCATTTTGTGCATTGCATTGATTGTGTTTTTCTGTGTTGCCGGTATTTGTCCCCTCTCGATAGACGTGATACCGATGATGTGATCGTTGACACTGATGAAGACTCAATGTTATCTTCAGAAGTGCCAGGCAAGCCAAACCCCCTTGTTCATTCCGATACAATCCTACTCTCTCGCTCCTGCTCTCTTTTACTGCATTAGGACAACACCGATTCATCTGTTACTTGCTGCGGTAGCTGAACCCCTTTATCCTTTGCATGACCTGTCATTGCCACAGTAAATAGATGAAACCCACTAGCATGAGTAGGAGTTGTTTGAGCCCTGATGTGCCTACTCATTCATGCTTGTTTGTCATGCCTGCTACTGCTTAGAGTTGAGTCAGGTCTGATTCATCGGGGATGAATCAGAGGTGTGTGAACATGTCCTACTATGTGTGAGCTAAGTGTGTGAACACGATTTGGTAAAAGGTGTCGGTGAGAGGCCATGTAGGAGTACATGGTGGGTTGTCTCATTGAAGCCGTCCTTAGGAACTGAGTTCTGTGTTTGTGATCCATGATTCAGCTACTACCATACATTGGGCCCTGAAATATGACCCCGCTCGACTTCTTATTCACCCTAGTCCTCTGTCCAGGAGTTGCAAGTAGTTTCTGGTGTTTGTAGTATGCTGGAGGCCGTGGACAACGCTGACCGTAGGGGTGGGCTGTGATGCGGTAGGCACGTGGCCGGGTATACCGGGCGCCCGTTTGGTGTCACGGAACCATGTTCACATCGTTTGGGGCTGTGAGCGAAACTCCGGCCGGATCTCCTCATGGATGGAACCCGAATAGGCGATAAACCTGGACTAGAGACTTGAGTGTCTAGGTAGGTCGTGGTCTACACCCACGTCGGCTTTCGCTTGAAGTCTGCCGAGCACATGTCGTGTGCAGACGCTAAGTGGTGGAAACATGTATGAAGAAGTACACCCCTGCAGGGTTAACATCATCTATTCGAATAGCCGTGTCCGCGGAAAAGGACTTCTGGGTTGCTTATATCAGTTCATAGACAAGTGAAAGTGGATACCCTAAAATACGCAAGATAAGCGTGAGTGCTATGGATGGCGTTCTCGTAGGGAGACAGGAGCGGTTCCATAGTGGTGTATTGATATGGTGAATATGTGGACTCGTGTGCGCCACCTCAAAAGAGTCGCTTGCAGTCGTAGTTTAGGATAGCCACCGAGTCAAAGCTGGCTTGCTGCAGTTAAACCCCACCATCCCCTTTGTTGATAATGATGCATATGTAGTTAGTTCTGATGTAAGTCTTGCTGGGTACATTTGTACTCACGTTTGCCTATTTTATGTTTTTGCAGAGAGACTTCGGTCTCACTAGTAGTTCCACGTGGACTTCGACGTTTAGCTTGTTACCTCAGCTACGATCTTGTGCCCTCGGCAGGATCTGGTAGATAGTCAGGCTTCTCAGCCTTTTTCATTTATAGATGTCTGTACTCAGACATGTTAAGCTTCCGCATGTGCTTTGACTTGTATGCTCTGATTGTTGGGTCATGAGACCCATGTTTGTAATATCTCGCTCCTCGGAGCCTATTGAATAAATTACTTGAGTCGTAGAGTCATGTTGTGATGCCATGTTGTATTTACACATATCGAGCATATTGTGTGTATGCTATTGAAATGCTTGGTATGTGTGGGATCTGACCATCTAGTTGTTTATCTTTAGTAGCCTCTCTTACCGGGAAATGTCTCCTAGTGTTTCCACCAAGCCATGGTAGCTTGCTACTGCTCCGGAACACTTAGGCTGGCCGGCATGTGTCCTTCTTCGTTCCTGTGTCTGTCCCTTCGGGGAAATGTCACGCGATGAATATCGGAGTCCTGTTAGCCCGCTACAGCCCGGTTCACCGGAGTCCTGCTAGCCCAGTGCTACAGCCTGGATTCACTCGCTGATGACCGACACGTTCGATGCTGGGTCATGAATGCCTATCCTTGTAAGTCTGTGCCACTTTGGGTAAATGTTTGATAAATTTTGGTAAGGGTTCTGGTCCCAACCAAAATATTGAACATTTTTAAGGAATTATTTTTGGGGCTTTGGATTTAATTCATTAGCTATTTGAATTTGAATTATATTCATATAATTAGAATATAATTTCAAATACCCCCTGAAATATTTCACAAGCTTTTGGAAAAGTCCCTCTAGCAATATAAAATATTCAGATGAGTTTTTGGCATTGTTTGAATTATTTTAAATTCAAAACAGTGGCAAAATAAATTAAATAAAACAAAACAAAACAGAACAGAAATAAATAGAAAGGGAGAGAAGGCCACCTGGGCCACCTACCTGGCGCCACTTACCTGGCCCAGCTCCCCCAACGGCCCAGCCCACCGCCGCCCCCCCCCCCCTCCCCTGTCGTCTTCCTCCCTGCCAGGAGGACGGACACCGCGACGCCGCCGCGCGCTCCACCTCCACCCTGCTCGGCCACCTCCTCCTTCCCCCGGTCTCCCTAGCGGCGCCACGACGACGCCTCGTGTCCCCTCGCTCCTCTTCCTCCCTCGCTGCTCCCTCTCTCTTCCCCGAACACTCTCCCCCTCCTCTGTTCTCCTCACCCGAACGGAGCCTCCGCCACCGACGAGAGCCACCGTGGCTACCGGCCACCCCACGGCTCACCGACGCCCCAGGAAGCTCCGCCGGTCCTCCCTCTACCTCCTCAACGAGCCACGAGGCCCCGGACGTGCCGCAACACCGCCCTCGATGTCTTCTTCAACCTCGGGACCGCCGGCCATCTTCGTCAAATTCGTCGGCTCCGGACCGCCCCCGACCTCGCCGAGCGTCCCCTCGTCATCGCCGTGAGCCACTGACCTTCTCCCCTAACTCAGCATGCTCTCCTTCGTGCCGTAGCGCCGTTCCCCACGAGCTCCGAAGCCACCGTCCGCCATTGCTGCTGCACGCATAGCCTCCGTGCTCCCCTGGCCTCACTGAGCTGCTCTTAGTGCTCCCCATGTCTAGCAGGTGCTGCCCAGCCTCTCCATTTGCTCACTGATGCACCGTAGCGACGCGCCCGAGCACCACCGAACACCATCGCCGCCAAAGCTCGTCGCCGGCATGAGTTCCGGCGACCCCACGACCTCCCACTTGGTCCTCTGGATGCGCGAGAGCAAGGGCCATCCCCTGGTGCCCTCAGCGCGCCAAACTGACGCCTCTAGCGCAAGTCCGGCGTGCCCTCGCCGTGTTCTGTGGTCGCCGTCGGCTGGTCTCCGGCGTGCTGACGTGGCGTCGTCGTTAGGGGCTAATGACCCTGCTAATTAACCCTGAGACACTGACAGCAGGGCCCCACCTGCTAATTAATCATAGATTAGTTTCTGTTTAGTTTTTAACTAATCCTAGTGGGCCCACACGTCAGCTTTGACCAAGCTGACGTGGTTGTTGACCTGGTCCCACCTGTCATTGTCACTAACCAGCACTAGTCACTGACCAGTGGACCCCACTGGTCAGGTTTGACCTGGGGCGCCCAGTTGACTCTGCTGACGTCACAGTGACGTGGGGCTGACGCAATAAGTATTTTCTGGATTTAAAAATAATCAGGAAATTCCAGAAAATAGCTAAAACTTCAATAAATCATAGAAATTCAACCGTAACTCCAAATTAAATAATTTATATATGTAAAATTATCAGAAAAATTCAAGGAATCCATCTGTACCATTTTCATGCATGTTTGAACAATGGTTGTCCTCTGTTTTGGACAAAACCAATAAAGGGCATTTAAATAATCACATATGGAGTTTGAATTTGAATCTTGTATTCAAACCAACCCCATTTAACTTGTTGCTAGTTGCATTAGCTCAAAACACATTCATATTGCCATGTCATAGCATGCATCATTTTGTGCATTGCATTGATTGTGTTTTTCTGTGTTGCCGGTATTTGTCCCCTCTCGATAGACGTGATACCGATGATGTGATCGTTGACACTGATGAAGACTCAATGTTATCTTCAGAAGTGCCAGGCAAGCCAAACCCCCTTGTTCATTCCGATACAATCCTACTCTCTCGCTCCTGCTCTCTTTTACTGCATTAGGACAACACCGATTCATCTGTTACTTGCTGCGGTAGCTGAACCCCTTTATCCTTTGCATGACCTGTCATTGCCACAGTAAATAGATGAAACCCACTAGCATGAGTAGGAGTTGTTTGAGCCCTGATGTGCCTACTCATTCATGCTTGTTTGTCATGCCTACTACTGCTTAGAGTTGAGTCAGGTCTGATTCATCGGGGATGAATCAGAGGTGTGTGAACATGTCCTACTATGTGTGAGCTAAGTGTGTGAACACGATTTGGTAAAAGGTGTCGGTGAGAGGCCATGTAGGAGTACATGGTGGGTTGTCTCATTGAAGCCGTCCTTAGGAACTGAGTTCTGTGTTTGTGATCCATGATTCAGCTACTACCATACATTGGGCCCTGAAATATGACCCCGCTCGACTTCTTATTCACCCTAGTCCTCTGTCCAGGAGTTGCAAGTAGTTTCTGGTGTTTGTAGTATGCTGGAGGCCGTGGACAGCGCTGACCGTAGGGGTGGGCTGTGATGCGCTAGGCACGTGGCCGGGTATACCGGGCGCCCGTTTGGTGTCACGGAACCCTGTTCACATCGTTTGGGGCTGTGAGCGAAACTCCGGCCGGATCTCCTCATGGATGGAACCCGAATAGGCGATAAACCTGGACTAGAGACTTGAGTGTCTAGGTAGGTCGTGGTCTACACCCACGTCGGCTTTCGCTTGAAGTCTGCCGAGCACATGTCGTGTGCAGACGCTAAGTGGTGGAAACATGTATGAAGAAGTACACCCCTGCAGGGTTAACATCATCTATTCGAATAGCCGTGTCCGCGGAAAAGGACTTCTGGGTTGCTTATATCAGTTCATAGACAAGTGAAAGTGGATACCCTAAAATACGCAAGATAAGCGTGAGTGCTATGGATGGCGTTCTCGTAGGGAGACAGGAGCGGTTCCATAGTGGTGTATTGATATGGTGAATATGTGGACTCGTGTGCGCCACCTCAAAAGAGTCGCTTGCAGTCGTAGTTTAGGATAGCCACCGAGTCAAAGCTGGCTTGCTGCAGTTAAACCCCACCATCCCCTTTGTTGATAATGATGCATATGTAGTTAGTTCTGATGTAAGTCTTGCTGGGTACATTTGTACTCACGTTTGCCTATTTTATGTTTTTGCAGAGAGACTTCGGTCTCACTAGTAGTTCCACGTGGACTTCGACGTTTAGCTTGTTACCTCAGCTACGATCTTGTGCCCTCGGCAGGATCTGGTAGATAGTCAGGCTTCTCAATTTTGGAAGCCTCAAAAACTTAAATAAAAGAGGGGCAAAAACCCTAGAAATCTCATTCATTGCTCCAAAAATATAGACATGACGCACACATGAAGCTAGCCTAGAGCACTACCAGCAGCTAGGGATGTGACAATGCATCTATATATTTGGTAAAGGGTGGAAGGCTCGGCCTTATGCCTGGTGTTTTGTTCCACTCTTGCCGCTTTAGTTTCCGTCATACCGGTGTTATGTTTCTTGATTTTGCGTTCCTTATGCGGTTGGGGTTATGGGACCCCCTTGACAGTTCGCTTTGAATAAAACTCCCCCAGCAAGGCCCTACCTTGGTTTTACATTTGCCTAACACCCTATAACTTTCCCTTGGGGTTGCAAACCTGAGGGTCATCTTTATTTTAACCCCCCTGGGCCAGTGCTCCTCTGAGTGTTGGTCCAAACTAGAGCCACTTGTAGCGCCACCTTGGGGAAACTTGAGGGCTGGTTTTAGTTGTACGTAGTGTTCACCATGTGTGCCCTGAGAACGAGATATGTACAACTCCTATCGGGATTTGTTGGCACATCGGACGGTCTTGCTGGTCTTGTTTTACCATTGTTTAAATGTCTTGTAACCGGAATTCCGAGACTGATCGGGTCTTCCCGGGAGAAGGAATATCCTTCCCTGATCGCGAGAGCTTGTGATGGGCTAAGTTGGGACACCCCTACAAGGTATAAACTTTTGAGAGCCGTGCCCGCGGTTATGTGGCAGATGGGAATTTATTAATATCCGGTTGTAGAGAACTTGACACTTGACTTAATTAAAATGCATCAATCGCATGTGTAGCCGTGATGATCTCTTTTCGGCGGAGTCCGGGAAGTGAACACGGTTTGGGTTATGTTTGAACGTAAGTAGTTTCAGGATCACTTCTTGATCTCGTCTAGCTTCACGACTGTTGCATAGCTTCTCGTCTTACTCTTATTTGTGTATGTTAGCCACCATATTTGTTTAGCGCTTGCTGCAACTCCACCTCGTTACCTTATCCTACCCATGAGCTTAAATAGTCTTGATCTCGCGGGTTTTGAGATTGCTGAGTCCTCGTGACTCACAGATACTACCAAAACAGTTGCAGGTGCCGATAATACCAGTGCATGTGATGCCACCGAACTCAATTGGGAGTTCGACGAGGTCCTTGGTCGTTACTATGTTTCGTTTCCTGTTGATCAGTAGTGGAGCCCAGTTGGGACGGTCGGGGATCTAGCATTTGCGGTTATCTTCTTTTCATTTGGATTTGTCCGTAGTCGGACTATGTGTGTACTCTGAATGATGTATGAATTATATCATCTTTGTGTGAACTGGCGATTGTAAGCCAACTCTCTTTATCCCTTTCTTGTTCATTACATGGGATTGTGTGAAGACGACCCTTCTTGCGACAAAACCACAATGCGGTTATGCCTCTAAGTCGTGCATGTACACGCGGGAGATATAGCCGCATCGTGCGCGTTACAAGTTGGTAATCAGAGCCATCCCCGACTTAGGAGCCCCCTACTTGATCGAATCGCTGACGTTGTTGAGTCTAGAACAAAAATGTTTTGAGTCTTAGGATTATATATATATCGGAGCGTAGGATTCTTTTTACTCCTCAGTCCCTTCGTCGCTCTGGTGAGGCCTCCTGACGTAGATGTTGTGACTTTCCTCTCCTCAAATTTCATGAATTTTTTTAGGATCACGCGGGTATCTTGAGATCGTTCTGATATTCTTGTGACGAGAACATTATTCTTGGTGCCTCCTGACATTTAGGGGTTGTGGCAGTGTCCCGGGGAGTTGAGCTCCGAGGTGTTGTCGTCACAATTTTATCGTTGCAGTTCTGGAATACCTGAGTTTCGCCGACATCGAAACTCTCTTTTATGCAGTTGTTGGTGAGATAACCTCGACACCACCCAGTACGGTGGCAAGAGATTGGGAGTATTGCCATAACTCGTATAATGAATGCTTTTCGAAGGTTGAGGTACACGATTTCTGGAGTTTTCTTGGTTATGTGCTGACGGATGGATACAGCTGGATGTAGGGATTGTTAGTTTGGGTGAGATATATTGCTTCCCCTGTATCCCCAACACCAGATTGCATAACCAGAAAGTTTCAGGATTTTATAGATGGGAATTCAAGTATCTTGTGGGATATATTTCCAATAGACACATGATATGATATGATATGATATGATATGATATGGGGTCTATCATATGTTTGTTCCGGCCTATCCTGCAAGCCAAATCCTTTGTTTTGTCTTGAGTTGTGGTATTTGAGTTGCTTCGATGTCAAGTGTTGATCCATACCTTCCCTAAATGGTGTTCTCATATTCCTATGTGAGTACTAATCCTTTCGATCATTGAGATTGTCATGTCAATTCTTTCCAACCGGCGTGCTTCTCTTCAAGTGGATCCGATCATTCCAACATCCGCAAGATCAATTCTAAGTTCTCTCAACGGTGTTCATTTCATCTGTCCAAGTTGCCTTTGTTTTTCCGCCCTCCCACCCTTTTTCTTCAAGGACTCAAAATTTTAATCAAGTATCCTTTTATTGATGGGAAGTCTCTCCATTCTTTTTTGTCAATGTTCTTATCCGATGATTCTCAGGAAGATACTAATGGAGCTTCAAGTTTATTATTCTTCATTCTCTTTTCTTCTCTGGTGGATTCAATTCAAGCTTTGTCGATCATATCTTTTCCTCGTTTCAAATGTTTCCCATGTCGGTGCACCTCTCAATCACTCACCTCTTGCTATTCATTTGTTCCTGAGTGTTGAAGATATCTCAGAAGATTTGTGTCTCCATTATCAATCCATTGAAATTATTTTGAGGTTGTTATCTCATTCAAGCCATTTAATTCAACCGGTGCAATCTCTCTTTTAAAATCGTTCAACGGTGTTTCCTTTTGAGTGGGCCCTAACCCACAGGTCTTTTTCCAGGATCTTACCTGACTCTTCTCATTTTCCCAGAGCCATTCCCAAATTCATTTCCAAGTTTGACGTGAGAATGAATTTTCATCAGTCATATGTCTTCTTCAAGATCGCTTTCAAATTCTTTTGATCCTTGGTTTAACCTTTATATTCTTCATTCCGGAGTGTCTCAACAATTCATGGTGGTTCTCATCTTCACTCTCAACATTTGAAGATCGAAGAAGGATTTCTCCTAAATCTTGGTCCGCTCTCTTGAAGATTCATAGTTCTACCTTATGCCATCCTCTCATAATTGTTTTCGATTGTGAGAATTCTTTTCACCCATCCGACGCATTTCAAGGGTTCCTTTCCTTTCTCGATCATCCGAAGGCCATTATTTCAGAAGATCTCTCGATTCTGAATTGATGTCTCTTCATTCATTCTCCAATGCTTCCGGTGCACCGTTCAGGTATTCTCTAGTCTTCTTGTCATCTCTTCATTCTCTTGTATCTAAAATCTCTCAAGTATCTTCGTTCGTTTTCTAATTCTTCCCGACGATTCGTTCTCTTCTCTTCAATCGTTTTTAATTCTTACGGTGGTTTGTTCATGTTTTTCCCAAGTTTGTGCTATGTCTATCCTTAATCCCTCAAGAAGAATAAGTAGTATGCCAAACCCGTTGCTTGTCATCAATATAAATTGGTGAAGGATACGCATAACGTAATTCTTATTATTGTTTCATCCAAGTGATCTAGTTTCTTGTTTCCAGAGTTTTTCATCATGTCACATTTCTTGGTTCGAGATGCTTCATCTTTTCTTTTCTGGAGTTCCAAGTTTTCCGCATTATATCATCGCGAAGCTCCATCTAAATCATCTCAAGGCTTCACCTTGTGTTTCCAATTTTTACTTTCGTTGATCATTCTTTTATTACCAGAGTTCTTCATGGAGGCTCTACATGGTGGTTCGTCATAGATTCCTTTCATTCTCAATTTGTTCTTCAAGATTTCTCTTGAAGTTAAGATCCGCCAAGCTTTACTCTAAAATAAACATGGTGTTCAGCATATGTCTTATTTTAAGGAGTTCAAGCATTCTTCATCTTGCCTTCCAAAGTGCAATTCTTTCTATCCTATCTTTTGAGGTGGTGCTATATCATTCTTGACTACTTCCATTAATGTTTTCGCGATTCACATGTTGTCAAGAATGAGGTATTCTAAATACATTAATATCTTCGTTTGAGTTATCTTGGTATAGATTTCATTTAAAGCCTTCCCTAAGGAATGTTGTTATTGTGGTGATTATCCATGATCCAAGTTATCTCCTAATCATCTTGTTGGAAGAAGTTTTTCATCTCTTTGGTGTTCTTAATCAAATTAATTGATTTCGTTAGTGGCTGGTTTTCGCCTCAATTTTGAGAAGTTTTCCATAAGCCCACTACAAGCTTATTTGTTTCGTTGTTGGTTTTCCATCAACTCCGTTATAACCTTCTTGGAAGGGTGCTTTTGCTTTCCAAGCTCATTTGTGGCAAAAGTTGGCATTTTCTTCTCCATTCTGTTATTCCAATGATCTATCTTCCATTCTTTCTTCCGGAGGCATTGTGATATGGACTCGACTGGATGACGAGTCGATCATCGTCCCGACCATTCACGGTACTAGTAGCAGCAACAAGAAATCTCGGTCGAGCAAAGATGCAAGATTGTAAGATCAAAAACTAGCGTCGAGTAGATTAGATCGACTCCATAGGCAGCAGCAACAAAATCCCCACGGATTAGCAACGAAGGTATTTGGTATCCCCCGACATGGGACGTTTTCTGTAGCTTTATTCAACTCACGACAAAAAAACCAAATCTGCCTTGTTACACGGCTGTAGCCTTTATTTATATGATGCGCGCAGGCATGGGTTCTCAACCTCAAACCCACAAAAATCTGAAACAGACTCTCCTATCCAAACTAAACAAGCAACTACCTAATTAATCACGCGGCCACGTTGATCACCTACCAATTAACTTGGACTCAGAAAGGACTACGTGACTACTAGTACCCAGAACAAAAGACTTGGACGTGCTTTTGCTACTACGGACCCGGATCAAATTGACAAGTACCGTTCCTACCATAATCGTGTAGCACAAGGAGTTCTGAAGGTGGGCTTGACTTCGTCCGGTGCAACCAGTTGAACAGGAATTTTTCCAAAATAAATAATATGTTCATTGTTGACTGATTTAGATGTGTTCATCATTCTCCCATGATGACTACTGTCACTGATAGCCACATCATTCCCTCCCTCTTGAAACGAAGCCGTCCTCGGTTTCGTGATAGGCTTTGGGTTCTCCTTCTTCTTTACTGACAGAATAGTATCCTCCTTAATATCACTAGCAAACATGGGTTGTAGCACACATCATCTTCCGGCATACCGAAAAGAATAATTGTTTGACCTTCCATCATGTGTGGCCTGATGATCAAATTGCCAACGTCTCCCCAGCAACAAGTGACATGAATCCATTGGCAAAACATCACAAATCACTATGTCGGTATAGTCACCAACCGAAAAATTAAGACGCACCTTGTGAGTAATTTTTAGTCTACCCGACTGATATAACCACTCGATGCAGTGTGGTTGAGGGTGCTTCCATGCAGGTAACCCCAAAGCTTCCACCAATCCCTTGCTGACCACATTGGTGTAGCTTCCTCCATCTATGATCAACTTACAATTGGTGTTGTTGATTTGGCATTGAGTTTGAAAAATATTCCAACGCTGCCCCTTATCCTGAATGCGATCCTCTTGCACTCGTTGCACCATTAGTGAAGGATATGACTCAGCAGTTGCAAAACTCGCAACCACATTTTCAGCATCCTTAGATTTTTCGCTAGAAGTGTCAGAAACTACCTCTTCTTCACTAGCGGATGCATAGCCATCTCTTGTGAGCAACACTCTTTTCTCATTAGAACATTCACGCTTCATATGTCCCCTTCCTCCACACTTGAAACACTCTATGTCACTAGTGCGTCCGATCGACTGTGCACTAGAATCAACCATCGACAGTCCTAATTTTGAAGCATCCTTTTGCATTGAACCATGAGAGCGATTTGATGATGTCGCCCTAGAGCTAGGACCGACATCCTCACTCTTATACTGTGAGCGTCGCCATGTGTTCAAAGTGGTACTGGGAACTGTGTTGACTTGGTGCCGCTTAATTTGTTGTTCCGCACGCACAGCTTGGTGCACAAGATCTTGTATGTCATAGTAGATCACCATCTCAACACGATCCTGCACCTCGATATTTAGCCCGTTAAAGAAACGTGCCATGGTCGCCTTCGGATCCTCCGTTGTCCCTGTACTTATCATAAGCAATTCCATCTCCTTGTAATATTCATCAACACTCATATTACCTTGAGAGAGCCGCTGCAACTTGTTGTAGATATCTCTTTTATAGTGCTCGGGAACAAAACGTCGCCTCATGAATTCTTTCATACCTCGCCAAGTCGTCGGGCGATGTCTTGAACGATAAATTTGATTCCACCAAATTAGCGCGTAACCGGTGAACTCAATTCCAGCAAGTTGAACTTTCTTCTCCTCGCTATAATGATGGGCATCAAAAATTTGATCAACACGCATCTCCCGCTCCAAATAGCCTTCTGGTTCGCACTTGCCGGAGAACGAAGGGATTGAAATTTTTATGCGCCCAATTCCATCGTCCAAAGGCACACGCACAGCTTGACCAACTCGGCCATGCACTCCACCACGAACGGATGTTTCAGGACGAGGCTCATAGTGTCATGGTCGTGGAGCGTACCCTGCTGCCTGGTCAACGCTGTCATCAAGACCATCATCTCCAACATGAGGTGCCGCCAAACGGCGATCATGCACGCCGGTATGTCCGTCGCGAGCCGATGGTGCATAATGCAGTGGAGCAGCCGGAGCAGTCTGTGGTGGTGCAGAATTCGTTGCCGATATATTGATGATGTCTGCCAAACCATCGAACCGAGTGATTAGGACATCTATCCTTTTGCCGAGCGCATCATGACATTGCTTGATGTAGTTGCATGTGTGTTCAAAACTATTCCGAATATTTTGAGGAATATCATCCGCGTACACTAGACGTACAATTTCCGGAGAATCAACAGCAACCTCGTCTTCCTTGTTGACCGAGGTCGACATCTTGATCAACACAATACCGTGAACAATCTTAGCTTTCAATACCACTTGATATGGACTCGACTGGATGACGAGTCGATCGTCGTTCCGACCGTTCATGGTACTAGCACCAGCAACAAGAAATTTCGGTCGAGCGAAGATGCAAGACCATAAGATCAAAAACTAGCGTCGAGTAGATTAGATCGACTCCACAGGCAGCGGCAACAAAATCCCCATGGATTAGCAATGAAGGTATTTGGTGTCCCCCGACATGGGACGTTTTCTGCAGCTTTATTCAACTCACGACTAAAAACCAAATCTGCCTTGTTACACGGCTGTAGCCTTTATTTATCGGAAAAACTAACGCCCGCACGTGTGGGCGTTTACACATCGCCCACACGCCTCCATCACTATTCATTTTGCCACGTATGAACAGATGACATCAGCAGAATTTTTTTTCGTTTTTGGCTTAAAAATATTTTATCTTCTAATTAAAAAAGCGAATTAAGAATCCATTTTCACCATTAAATCCATCTCGACGAGATCTTCAAAACTAGACCCCATGTTGATATGTTTCGACGAAAATTATTTTTGCCCAAAAGTTGCCATGATGTTTACACTGTAGTTGCCATAGTGCTTAAACTAAAGTTGCCATGTGGCAATTTTAGTTTGTAGATCATGGCAATTTTAGTTCTTCGCCCAAAAGTTGCCATGATGTTTACACTGTAGTTGCCATAGTGCTTAAACTAAAGTTGCCATGTGGCAATTTTAGTTTGTAGATCATGGCAATTTTAGTTCTTCGATGACGGCAATTCCAGTACTTTGACCATGAAAATATTTTTTTGTATGAACCATGGCAATTTTAAGTGCATTTATCATGTTAATTTTAATTTATGGTACATGGCAAGTCCAGTTTCTTAATTCCCCGTTTTATAATATGTCAAAATTTACTTTTAAATGTCGAAGAAAATAGTTGAAACATATTATGGCAACTTCAGTGTAAATATCATGGCAATTTATGTGCAATAGACACGGCAACTTTTAACCCGAAACAAAAATTCGTCGAAATATATTGATATGGGGTCTAGTTTCGAAGATCTCGTCGCGAGGGATTTAATGATGAAAACGGATCTTCAACCGGATTTTTCATTTAAGAGATAAAATATTTTAAAACATAAAATTCAAAAATATTTCCACATGCATGCGGTGACATAGCGTAGTCTGTATGTTATAGGGCGTGTGGGTGGGTTTGACTCCCATCACACGTGTGGGTGTTAGCGTTGTCCTTATTTATATGATGCGCGCAGGCACGGGTTCTCAACCGACTCAAACCCAACAAAATCTGAAACGGACTCTCCTATCCAAACTAAACAAGCAACTACCTAATTAATCACGCGGCCACGTTGATCACCTACCAATTAACTTGGACTCAGAAAGGACTACTTGACTGCTAGTACCCAGAACAAAAGACTTGGACGTGCTTTTGCTACTACGGACCCAGATCAAATTGACAAGTACCGTTCCTATCATAATTGTGTAGCACAAGGAGTTCTGAAGGTGGGCTTGACTTCGTCCGGTGCAACCAGTTGCACAGGAATTTTTCCAAAACTAGTAAGCTTACACGTGAAAATTCACGTATATAGAAAAAAAATCAATCATAGTAGCCAAAATTATTACCAAGGAATTTGTAATTGAAGTTAAGTTTCAAAAAAGCTAGTATAATTAAGAAAATTACTTTGTAATGTACCTAAGTATTTATGTACAGATTCAAGGAATTTAAATTCACAGCTTCATTCTCTTTGAGCTGCTGTTGGTCGTTCTTCAAACTTATGAATACCAATGAGCTACGTATACATACATTTACACCTTTTCTCTCTCTAAATCCCATTGATGGAACAACGTAACAGAAAACACATCGGTCCTTTTGAGTAAATCAATGTGTCTAGAAGCATATATATATGCCAGTGGGTTAAAATGCGCATTACCATAACCTTAATATCATCATAAGTAACATGAGTACAAAAATAATATAAGCTCAAATGAACTCGTACATAATGAAAGGCAGGAGATATGCCATGTCCAGTTGTCCACAAGGATCAACATGCTCATTGGGGAAAAAAGAAACCCACTCTGCCCTTTACAAAAAAAGTCATGCCACCTGAGATACAACACCGTTAATATTTCCTCCTCAAGCATATGGGTGGCCTGCCTACACAAATCATCAAGATTGGTACTGCTTTGCTAGTAACCTTGTGGCAATATCTGGTGAGTATGGTTTTCTTGAACACCAAGGGGCATGGATCTCCAATACGTTGCGATAGATGTGATCTATCTTGTGCCTCATTTGAATGAAAGGAATATAAAAATTGTCAATAAAACTATGTAGGAGTGAAATTCAGCACAACCAAAAAGTGTTAATCACTCACACAATTAAGCAATACTGAAAACTTTTACTTGGATTGGAATGAAAACTTTTACTTGGATTGGGTTTCTCTATTAGCTGCAAACTTTAAGATTACATAAGATCCTTACATTACAAACAAGGGGAGATTTTCAACAAGCTATTGACAATTGATCTGTAACGTTAGCAAGGTAGATCTCGATCCCAAAGCCATGCCATTGAGACATGTATTGACATATACTTGGTGAAGAGAACTCTGCTGTCATATGTAAATTTACCTGTCCTCCCAATCTATCAAATGGCATCTAAAGTGTGCAAGAATATTATCCCCAGAGCTATAATATTACTGGCATGCTAAATAAAAAGGCAGTGCTCTTGCATGTTGTTGGCCTTGCTGCATGGATGGAAGCATGTCTATCTTCTAATTTATTTGCAATATTTAAAATTTAAATTTACACAGATAGGTTAGAACATCATTCCTATAGGACATGAGGTGTTGCAAAGGCACAAGGATTCACAACAGTGATTATATGAGGAGTAAAAAAGCATTTAGGCTACATCTAGAGCTATCTATGTATGTCCAAATTTTCATCCAGCAATGGTGAGTACAAAGATACACATAATATGAATCAATTGTACTCCCTCCGTCCCATAATATAAGATCGTATTACATCCAATTTTTGAGCAAAATGAGTGCAATAAGATATTATATTATGGGATGGAGGGAGTACTTCCATTTGGACGCTGAAGATAACTGCCAAATACTTAAAAAGAAATTTGGAATAGGGGGAACCCGTTCAGTCAAGTCCAGAATTCAGCAAGAACTGCACAATGTTCACAAATGTACTGGATCACACTTCACTGAAGCCTGCTCCTTGACTGATTTATGTGCACATAGCCACGTAGTGAAATGCATCTGGAAGCAGCAGAAATGTTAAACAAAATAGACGAAGGAGCAGAAGCCCCGATCTTTTCCCAGAAATAGAATGAGAGTATGTAGATTCAGAATTTTAGATTAAGGAACATTGACCAGAGGAAGGATCAGCAGTACAGAACCAAAGTAATGAATAACTTATGGTAAATTTGGAAGGGTCATTTGAAACCGAAGTATTGCACCTGATCTACTTCTGACGAATACCACAAAATCATGAAAGCTCCTCAACAGCACCGTAAACCAACTGATAGAGAAGCAAAGGAGATGACCAATCGTTCAGGAGGCAGGTAGCAATGATGGCTCAGATGGATTTTGCATTTTGCATTGAAGGGGATGAATTTGCTCATCACCATAGTTAAAGGTAGTTTCAGATGATCATGATTTCTGTATTCATTAACATGGCATACAGAAATTAGCAAAATCAATGAAAATGGAAGAAATTAGCAAAATCAATGTTATTGGTGGACAGAGATTTTTCTTTAAGATGTAGATCTCAAAGTAAACAAAGTAAATAATCATGTCCAACAAACGATAGACAGGCTACTCATTACATGAACCAGGTGTAGAGAGCTACTTGTAGAAACAAGTAATAATGACAAAGTGCAACCAATTCTTCTATCTTTATGTAACTATGCGTCAATAGGCTCAATATACCTCACTTGTAGCTGAAGTGAAGATCGATTCTGGATCAATGCAAGCTTCCGGGTATCTCCACAGTAGCAATATCATAAGCTTCTGGGTTGTTGCACTTGCTCCCTTGATATAGTTGAAGCAAGAAAAAATATTCAGTAAACTGAAATGAAAAACTTTTATACGTAGAGAACCATCATCATCGTCAATAGGTCAGAAAGAGAAGCGCCCTCACCGCCCAACCACTTTGTGGTCGCTGCAGCGAACGAAGTGAGTAATATGGTCGTGCTGTACCTCAGGCAGTAGGGGGACAGTGTTGAGGGAGTGGAGGTGCTCAGGTGGTCTCCTTGCATCATTATCTTCCATCTAAAATTGATGCAGTTGGGCTCAAATAGATCGGCGCGGTGTCACGCTCGGCAGCAATACCTCTGTATATCAGCAACCTCGACGGTGGTACAGAAAGAAAAGAAGCAGAAGCATCAATTTTTTTTGTGGAAGGATCATATACTGGGAAATCCCGTTAACATGAGAAAATACTTGTGTATTAGTACAACATGATAGTATTGTAAGTTTGTAACTCCTTGTATAATGAATATTTCAGAGATTTTTCTTTAAGATGTAGATCTCAAAAGTAAACAAAGTAAATAATCATGTCCAACAAACCATAGATAGACTACTCGTTATAGGAACCAGATGTAGAGAGCTACTTGTAGAAACAAGTAATAATGACAAAGTGCAACCAATTCTTCTATCTTTATGTAACTATGCATCAATAGGCTCAATATACCTCACTTGTAGCTGAAGTGAAGATCGATTCTGGATATGCAAGCTTCCGGGTATCTCCACAGTAACAATATCATAAGCTTCTGGGTTGTTTCACTTGCTCCCTTGATATAGTTCAAGCAAGAAAAATATTCAGTAAACTGAAATGAAAACATTTTTAAAAGTAGAGAGGCTTGGTGCCAAGCATTTCAAATAAAACTAACATCTCTAGGACCGTCTTCTCAAAAAATAGAAATGGAAGACCAGGTAAATTTTGCAACAGTCTCTACTTTTATGAAGAGTCAACTGACTATCATAATTTTTGGAAGGGCTATGACTATCACACTCATGAACAAAAAGATACAATGCATCATTGGGAAAATGGCATACTAAGTGCATATTGCGAGAAAAGATATATATAGAGTGGCTAAACTCTCCCACACTCACCTTATCTTACAACCTGAAGGCACATATCAGCATACCCAAGCTTCTTTTTAGACTTATTCCATTCATAGTTGGTAGCTGCTTACCCATTGTTCTAGAAAATTCACTGATAACAGGAACAACAATGATTACATTGCATCAAAGAAACAAAAAAAAATGCAGCCAAGTAATTCTGGCATGGTACTACCTCACTATTCAACATGCTTTTGTATCAATCTACACTTGTGCCCCGCCCCACTAAAAATCCTTTGTAAACCACCACTTAAATCTAGGGTTGGGATAAAGATGAAATGTCGAATATAATCCCCCAACAGCAACATACACATGTGAATTCTATCTGCAAAATTGAGTTGACTGGTGATGTAATCGGATTTTTGGATGAGTCAAGTTTCTTAAACATGTTTATGGTACAACACTTTTGACAAATGTATCCATCTACCATTACCAAACTTAAGACCTCAAAACAAGGTTTTGCTAAGAGAAACAAGATCTGAATTTCGTAATATGAGAATAGAAATTTGCAAGAGAAAGAAGCCGAAAACTTACAAATAGAAGGGGAAGGGCCGGTAGCTGGAGGAGCAGTACGACGGAGAGTCGGAGCAGCTGAGGAGCCGTGCTCATGGTGGTATTCCGTGCAGCGGCGACCACGGCGGTTGGTGAGCAGCATGGGCATCCATGCATGATGTGCTCCACTGCTCCTCCCCACGGCGTAGTGCCCAATTGGTCATTAGAGATTATATACACAGGAAGGTGAAAAAGGAGAGATGTTGAAGGAAAGGAATAGTCACGGGATTTGAGGAGATGATTAGGAAATTGTTTTGGAAGACTATTAGGAAGCTTACAATGACGTCTGAAGCTTCCTTTTGCTTTTGCTATTTGGGCCAGCCAAATCTCACGCAAAACTGATAAGAACCGGGCATGTGTTAGTTAATATCCAGAACCTGTTTATTTGGTGGTCGGGTGCCGCGGCAGGGCGGCGGCTCCTGCGGCGACCCGCGGCGAAGGGTGCGGCGGCTCGGCGGCTCCCGCGGCGACGGCGGGGCAGCGAACGGCGCGGGGAGGATGGGCGTGCGGAGGGCCCGCCCGTGGTGTGGTGTCCGTTGGGGGGGGAAGGGGGGAGGGGTCGTGCGGGCGTTGTGAGGAGGAAGAGAGGGGAGAGGTCGTGCGGGCGTGCGTTTTGGGAGTGGTTTTTTTTTCAGCGGCGGTGCAGGTTAGCGAGGATGGATGGATCAGTGGCTTAATGCGTGGCTTGGTGTGTTAAACACGGAAGGATTATGGGCTATCGGATATTGTAGATGAACGGATAAAATTGCTTGGATCTGCCCCTCTCTTCCTTTTATAGGGGTAGTAGATAAATAATATGTTCATTGTTCACTGCTTTAGATGTATTCATCATTCTCCCATGATGACTATTGTCACTGATAGCCACATCACATTGTGACGTTGCTCTTTTCACTTATCATCTCGAATTGTGAGGGTCGTGTTTTTTTCGTGCTTATCCATTTAACATGAGTGTCGTGTCCTCTTTTTAAGTTCTTTTCATCTTATCAAGTCTTGCATCTCTTTTCAACCGGAGTGTTGTCCGAATTTGTTCTTCCTTGTTCCTTGTTTATCTCGTTTCAACCAGAGTGGTTTCAATTCCTTCTTGTCCTCTGTACTCGTCATTCATAGCTTTGCAACCTCCAAGGTTCCCATGGTGTTGCTTGTTTCTATTTTCTACCGAGTGCTCTTAATTGTGTTCAACTCCGTTGTGTTCTTTTTTTTAACTTTTCAATCTCTCAAGGTTCTTTGGTTTCACTCATTTGTCGAAGAAGCAACTTAATTTTACCTCTTCTCTTCCTCTTATGTTTCTCTCTGGTGCCATCCTAGATCTCGGGACAAGATCCTCTTATAGTGGTGGAGTGTTGTAACACCCCGGATGTAACGTTTCATAATTGTAACTCCAACTCTTGCCATTTCCGGCTATGTGTTGTCATTTTCCTTCGTGGTTGAGTTTTTGTCTTTTGTTTTGCATTTTGTTCATGTCATGCATCTCATCTCATAGCATCACGCGCATTGCATCTGCATGTTTTCATAAAACTTGCATCCGCTCGTAGTTACCGCTTCTCGCTTCTCTCCGTTGCATTTGTTGATCGTTCTGAGACCAACCGGGTTTTTGATTCCCTCTTGTCTGACCTTTTGACCCTCTCTACACTTTTCTCAAACCCCTCGCACGCGTCCAAAAGTTGTCCTGAACCGGATCCGGGCTTTCATGACCGTTGTGTCTGGATCATCTCCAAACATCCCTAAAATATCTTCATTTATTTGTTTGGACTCCCAAAGCATTTTATTCCCGACCGCCCGATTACGATCGGAGGGACGAGAATGACCCCAAGCCTACCCACTCACTATATATAGCAGCCTAAGCCTAGATCCTAGGATGTTGTCCCATCCATCTCGTCCCCCCCCCTGCCGCCACCCACTGATCATCTCCTCGGGATCCCTCCCAATCCTGAATCCACCAAATCCACCAATCAACAGCCCCCTCGATCCACCAGCGCCTCCTCTGCGTCGATCCTTGAGCTCCATAGCCACCTCCACACGCCCCTCGTCCGCGAGCACCCAAGGCCCTGCCTCCTCCTCGTCGCCTCGTACCTCACCCCGGCGTTCCCGACTGCCTCCTGGCCTCCTCCGCGCTTGATTCCCGCCGTTTCCGAGTCCCCTGCTGCCATGGTCGCCAAGCCGACCAGCATCGGGCCCTGCATCCCCTGTAGGCGCGGCCCATGTCCGTCTCCAGCAGTGCCCTGCCTCTGCTTCAGTGCATGCGGTTGTCGCCTTGGAGACCCGTGCCCCGTGTTGCCCATGGTCGGAATCGCGCCTCCGCCCGCCGCCATCTTCTTCCCGGAGGTCCGCCGTCACTGCAAGTCTTGCCGCCATTTCTGCTCTGTCTCGGTCAGTTCGAGCGGGAGGACGAGCATCAGCCCCTGACCCCTCGCGCGTTGACCGCAGCCTCGCTTTCCATCACGCCCTGGGCCACTTCTTGCGCCAAGGCCCAGCGCTGCCACTTCCTCCGGCCCTGCTCCTGCACCAAGCCTGCCAACAGGCTCCACCGAGCCGGCCCAAGTGGCCTGGTGAGCAGCCCCCTAGCCTTTCTTCTGTTGGGTCAGCCAGATCCGACCCGTATCATTCTTTTTACGTTTTGTTATTTTGCTATTTATCTAGAGTTGGCAGATTTGCAGAAAAACCCTCATGCTTCATGCATTAATATCTCACAAACTATGCATTATATGTAAAAACTTCATATATGTAAAATGCTTAGAATTTCATCTAGTTTCCTAATAATCAAATTTCATCCATGTTAAAAATGTTTAACTTGCTGTTTGTTTAAATTTGCTCAAATGCCATGCTAAAATGATTTAATTCATAACTAAATAACCGTAGCTCCAAATTAAACAAACTTTATATGTAAATTATCTAGAAAAATGCATAGATTAACATGGTGCATTTTATTTTCCTGTTTAACGAAAATAAAATATGTTTTAAGGCAGAACAGTACCAAATTCTAAATATGCACATAGGGATTTTTCGGAATTGTTGTTCCGGCCTCATTTAAACTTGCTTGGATAGTTAGTTTTCATATGTTTCACCTCTTGCCATGTTTAACAACATTTAATATTCTTGTGTTCCTAAACAAGAGCGAACTAAATAACTCGAATATGGTGTTTCGTCAATATGCAACTCGTTGCATACTGACGACCACTTAACTTGTAGTATTGTTTGTTGCACTTTGCCATGCCATGCCTCATTAAACCAGACATGCATCATACTTGTTTGTGCATCATGCCATGTTTATGCTTGTGTGTTTACCATGTTGTTTGCTTCTTTCCGGTTTGCTTCTCTCGTTAGCTTCGGTTTCGTTCCGGAGTTGTGTGGATTCGTTCGACTATGTTGGTCCGTCTACTTCATGGACTTGTTCTTCTTCCTTGCGGGATCTCAGGCAAGATGACAATTACCCTCGATATCACTTATATCTTTGCTTGCTAGTTGCCTCATTCTATCGCTATGCTGCGCTACCTATCACTTGTTTACCATGCCTCCCATATTGCCATGTCAAGCCTCTAACCCACCTTCCTAGCAAACCGTTGTTTGGCTGAGTTACCGCTTTTGCTCAGCCCCTCTTATAGCGTTGTTAGTTACAGGTGAAGTTGAAGATTGCTCCATGTTGGAACATGTTTATGTTGGGATATCACAATATCTCTTATTTTAATTAATGCATCTGTATATTTGGTAAAGGGTGGAAGGCTTGGCCTTATGCCTGGTGTTTTGTTCCACTCTTGTCGCCTTAGTTTCCATCATACCGGTGTTATGTTTCTTGATTTTGCGTTCCTTATGCGGTTGGGGTTATGGGACCCCCTTGACAGTTCGCTTTGAATAAAACTCCCCCAGCAAGGCCCTACCTTGGTTTTAAATTTTCCTAACAACCTATAACTTTCCCTTGGGGTTGCAAACCCGAGGGTCATCTTTATTTTAACCCTCCCCCTCGAGGGGGGGCAGTGCTCCTCTGAGTGTTGGTCTGAACTAGAGCCACTTGCAGCGCCCCCTCGGGGAAACTTGAGGGCTGGTTTTAGCAGTACGTAGTGTTCATCATGTGTGCCCTGAGAACGAGATACGTGCAACTCCTATCGGGATTTGTTGGCACATAGGACGGTCTTGCTGGTCTTGTTTTACCATTGTCGAAATGTCTTGTAAACGGGATTCCAAGACTGATCGGGTCTTCCCGGGAGAAGGAATATCCTTCGCTGATCATGCGAGCTTGTGATGGGCTAAGTTGGGACACCCCTCCAGGGTATAAACTTTCGAGAGATGAGCCCGCGGTTATGTGGCAGATGGGAATTTGTTAATATCCGGTTGTAAAAAACTTGACACTTGACTTAACTAAAATGCATCAACCGCGTGTGTAGCCGTGATGGTCTCTTTTCGGCGGAGTCCGGGAAGTGAACACGGTTTAGGTTATGTTTGAACGTAAATAGTTTCAGGATCACTTCTAGCTTCACGACCGTTGCGTAGCTTCTCATCTTACTCTTATTTGCGTATGTTATCCACCATATTTGTTTAGCGCTTGTTGCAACTCCACCTTATTACCTTATCCTACCCATAAGTTTAAATAGTCTTGATCTCGCGGGTTTTGAGTTTGTTGAGTCCTCGTGACTCACAGATACTACCAAAACAGTTGCAGGTGTCGATGATACCAGTGCAGGTGATGCCACCGAACTCAAGTGGGAGTTCAACAAGGTCCTTGGCCGTTACTATGTTTCGTTTCCTGTTGATCAGTAGTGGAGCCTAGTTGGGACGATCGGGGATCTAGCATTTGGGGTTATCTTCTTTTCATTTGGATTTGGCCGTAGCCGGACTATGTGTGTACTCTGAATGATGTATGAATTATATGATCTTTGTGTGAAGTGGCGATTGTAAGCCAACTCTCTTTATCCTTTTCTTGTTCATTACATGGGATTGTGTGAAGATGACCCTTCTTGCGACAAAACCACAATGCGGTTATGCCTCTAAGTCATGCCTCGACACGTGGGAGACATAACCGCATCGTGGGTGTTACACATTGGCCCACCACCCACTCACCCTACCTTATCCTCTTCTCTCTTGTTCGTCTCTCTTCTCTCCTCTGCACATCCCTCTCTCTCCCTCGACGCACCAGCAGCCACCGCTCGCCTCACCAGCAGTCACTGTTGTCTGTGCCCCCGTCCGCTTTGTGCCGCCCACCTCCGCAGGCGTCCATGCTCCGCCCGCCTCATGCATCCTCCACGCGCCACCTGCCTTCGCCCGCGTCGTCCACCCGCCGGAGCCCGCCTCCGCCAGGGCGACCGGCCGTCGCCGCTGCTCGCGCCATCGGCGGCAGCCACCACTCTCCCCATCGGTTATCGCATGTACCAACTACGGACGTGAAGGTCCGCTATCGCTCGCTCCCATCGGGTGCAGGACGCCGGCTCTATGGCCCGCGCGGCTGCCGCCTAGCGTTGCCCCGCGCCAGGAGGACCGTGCCTGGTGCACTCTCGCAGCATGGTGCCAGAGTTCCTCCTAGATGCCCTGAGCCAACGCCCCCGAGCCCTCTTTCTATGTAAAGAATGTCGTAGCAGAATTTCGTAAATCGATTATGAAAAATGTGGATGTTCAGGTCTGTAAACTTATTGTGTAAATCAATCTATAAAGAATGTTTTAGCTATGAATTTTTGATGTTCAGGTGTTGTGCGAATTGATTATGGTAAATTTGTTGAGTAAATTGATCTATAAGGAATGTTATAGAAAATCTTTAGATGTTTAGGTGTCCTGCGAAAATCGTTGTTGCCTGTAAAGTAGTTCGGCTGATGGGAAAGATGCTTCTTTGTCGTCTATTATTATTGTGCTGACGGCAAAGACTGAGATTGGATGACGGCAAAGTCTTTGACGTATTCCCGACGGAAAGCTGACAGCAAAGTACCGTTTGCTGACTTTTTCTTTGTCGACATTGCTGACGGCAAAATCTTAGCCATTTGTTTTCAGGTATTTGTCGTCTATGCATCACAAACAGCAAATTACCTGATTCCTATAGTGGCACCACTAGGCCACTGTGCAATGAGATGCGCCAAGTGGTCGCAATACTTCGACACAACCTTTTGGATGGTGTACCAATGATGGTTGTGGGACTTTGATTTACAGTGCAGATGACTGCATCAGAGTAGGGCGCGAAATATGCTTCTGTTCATGGAACCATGTGTGAATGTTAGTCCAGAAAGTTGTGCTCTTTTGCTTTGTGCCATAGATCGGATCGAGGCTAGTGGCCAACCATGCATCGCACAACGACTTGTCCTCTCGCATGTTGGAGCTTTCTCCTCTACCCTGCTTTGTCGGATCGCTGGCAAAACCATTCGGTTTATCGTCCTCGCCGTCATACTCCTCCACCACCTCCACCTCCTCCTCTTCATCCACCTGTCCGGCGGCCCAATCCTGCTGATGTGTGCCCATGCTGGTCTAGGTGTACGACTGCGTGCCGGTGTGGGTGTAACCCTGCTGTGCATGGGTGTAGTTCCCAGGCTGGGTGGGATCCGAGTCTTCCACCTGCACTTCCTCATAACCACCTCCTCCTCCACCTCCATTGTGGATGATCTCGATCATCTCCCTCTCCCGTCGTCGTATGCCTTCTCCCCCGTTATAGGCATAGTAGCGAACATCATGCTGGCACCCATGTGCTCTCTGCCTGCCGTCCGCGCCCTGACAAGTTGTGGTGAAGAAGACTCCGAGAAGAGCAGTGGTGCCGCATTTACGTCGATGATGTAAGACACTTGCCCGGTGGTGTTGGCCGTGGATTGCCTACCGAGCTGCTTGGCGGCGTAGTAATACAGAGCCTTGTAATCTCCGGTCATGGTGGCGTCTAGATGGCGGGCGACACCATCAGGGCTCCGCGGCCCTAGCCATGACCTCCACCATGTATGCGACAAGCACGCGCACCTCCACGGACGCCATCAGCAAGCCCTCCGCGGCCTTTCCGCTTCCTGAGCTTTCCCTCCTTTCCGGCCTTCGCTTTGACTTGGCGATTTTTCTGCATCGCCAAGTTGATCTTCCGGGCAAGGGTGATGTTGGGTTCCTCCTGCACCTCCACGACCTCCAACTCTGGCATGCTATCGTCTGGTTCCACGCGTCGGCAGCGGGAGGGAAGAAGAGAGTGGGAGAGAAGGACGGGAATTGGATGGAGAGCGGCGCGATGGAAGAATAGAGCGGGGATTTTGCTGCGGAAACAGTGCGGGCAACTACAAAAGTGCGGGCTCCGCCTTCCTTTTGGGTGGGCCATGGGTGTAAGAGTTTGACGTGTCTCGTGTCCGGAATCCTACAAAGCCCCCCCCCCCCCCCCCCCCCCGGGTTTGTTGTTCGGACTGGTCGGCGGTTGTACAGGCCCGCGTTGGATGACATCCGGGATTCAAACCGCGAGGTCCGGATGTATGCGTGTGGTTTGAAGATCGGCGTTGGAGATGCCCTAAGTAAACGATTTTATATTTTTTTTACAAATGAAGTAGGTTTTTATGTATATATGCAACGCTTCAATATTCATGGCCACAGGATACGACATTGTCTAAAACTCGGTTCGACGACAATTCATTGCCTTTTTGCTGCTTGACGTGCTGAGGGTAGCAAGAAGAGGCAGGATAAGAACACAAAATCTTATCAGAGACGGGCTGCAGTGGTGCATGCCACTATCTCCCTCTAACAATTCTTCTAAAGAATTAGACAGCTACGTATTGCGTATGTGTCTGAATTCTGATCCCTACACCTTGATGTCTATGGCATGCTCCAACGCAGACGATGACGCGTCCACCGTCAAAGTGTGCGCGGTGGCCGACTCCAGCGACGGGTGAGTCACCGTGAACGTGTACTCGCCATGAACGAGGTTCAGCTCAGCCACGCCATTGGCGTCCGTGGTGGCGGCCACGGGGTGCGTCTTCCACTCGGCGATGAGCTTGTCGACGACGTTGCCGGTTGGGAGGTTCGTGAAGTTGTTGTCCGTGAGGCACATGACCCAGCAGCCGTGCTTATGCCAGGCCGCCCAGAGCACCATGCCCTCCACATTGGGGTGGCCGTAGCCTTCCCGCAGCACGTCCTCCAGGTACTCCACCTGGTACGGGCCCGTCTTGGGCGAGACGTCGATCTCGGTGAGCCAGATGGGGACCTTGAGCTGCGCGAGCATGTCCAGCGTCGCCCTCATGTAAGGGATGTTGGGCGTCTCGAAGTGGCTCTCCAGCCCGACGGCGAGCTTGATGCCGGCGTTGCCGGGGTAGGAGCGGATCTGCTCCATCTTGGCGGCGTACTTGCTGGCCATGGCGGTCAGGTCCATGGCCCACTCCAGGGTGCCGTACTCGTTCATGAACAGCGTCGCGTTCGCGTCCATCTTGGCCACCTGCCCGTACACCTCCGCCGACACGTTGGCGCCCAGCCGGCCCTCGTAGAACTGCCCGTGGAGGTTCTCGTTCACCACGTCCCACGCGATCACCTTGCCGGCGTACCGCGTCACCACGGAGCTCAGCCGCTTCTGCATGGCCGCCTTGAGCTCCTCGGCGCCCAGCGGGTTCACCCACGCCATCTGCGTGTTGTTGGTGTCCCAGAACACGTTGTGCCCGCGCACCTTGATGCCGTGCCTCTGGGCCAGCGCCAGCATCGCGTCCGGCACGCTGTAGTTCTCCTGGTTCCGCTTCCACTCCGTGCTGTACCACTTCATCGCGTTCTCGAAGCTGGCCACCGTGAACCGCGACGTGAACCACTTCTCGTACGCCGGCATGTTCAGGATCTCCGCCGTCATGGCGTTGCCCAGCGGGAACCCGGGCCGGAGGAGCTTCAGGCTCAGCTCCGCGTTCGCCAGCGGGGCGCCGTCGGCGCCCCGGGCGACCACCTTCACGGCGCTCTTGCGGGCCTTGGCGGCCGACAGACTGGTGTGGTTCTTCCACTCGGCGAAGGTGAAGGGCTGCAGGGACACGCTGTCCACCAGAATGTCCACCGTAGCACCATCCGCCTCGAAGAAGAACTCGGCTGGCCCGGATGAATAAGCGGTCATGCCGCCCTTGAGCATGCTCCAGCAGCCGGCCTTGGCCACGACGGCGCCGCCGCCGATGTACGCGCCGTTGGGGGCCTTGAAGATCGCCTTCACCACAGCCGTGCCGGACGAAACCTGCAACCATGCTGCATATGCGTGCATGATATATGGTCACAAGTTCAGATTCAGAACTGCAGATATATACAGTATGGAGTAGTACTTTCTGTTGTGGGTGATAAAAGGATTGTACGTACCTGAGAGGGAGTAGTGGTGGTTGGTCTTCAAGTGGATCTTCTGATAGACGCCACGCGACGGCTGGCCCTTGTTCTTGGCGTCGGCGAACTTGTTGCCGGACTGCGAGCTGTTCACGGCGGCCTTCACGCCCGGCGGCACCAGCCAGCCCATCAGCCCGCTGTCGAACTCGCTGTTCTGCAGAATGCCGCCTTTGTACAGAGATCTCATCGGACTGCTCAAGCACTGGATAACACAGAAACAGGCACAAGATTAATCCTCATCCTGATGTGATTAATCCTAGACATCCAGCGCTAGCTGCAATTCTTTCCTTTTTGGGGGGGCAATTCAGTATTTCCTTTCAAGGTCTTGTAGGCTAAGATCTTGTACACTAAATTCAGCATTTACTTGATATGATATTTTCATCACTTTTGGAAATCAGTAGTTTCAGTTTCTGAAAGGCTTTAGACATATGCTAAATCGAACATTTTTGTGGCAATTAATATTGATGCGAGGATGACAAAATTTAGTTGCGAGCACAGCAATTTCCTTGCAAAAAATAAAGTGAAGCAGATTTGTCATGCTCATCAACTAAACTTGTCATCCTCCGCTAACACAACTTGTCATGAAAAACGTTCCGCGGAAAAAGAAGAAAAAAGAGATTTGGTCATATCTTCTACTCTATTAGGTAATATCATGAACGGATATTACAAATTTACAATGGGCTATGGTAATAATTTAGTATTAGAAAGAAAACATGGCTCAAGAGCTGGTATGGTGTTTTCTTTACGGCTTCCGTCCATTTCTACAAACAAGTCTATAGGTTGAACTACACTCCAGTACATACTATCTATGAATGTTGGTCCAGAACGTCGGTAACCTATAGGGTTTTAATACAATGTACTTCCGTGCTACTACAAATGTTTACCGTCACCGCAACAATCAATTTGCTTCTAGGTAAAAAAGGACACATGTCGAGGTTGGTATATTCTGTAAGGCATGCTTTACATTTCTGTTGTAAAAAAAATCGATAAAGTTCTGTTGTAAAAAATATCAGCAAACTTCTATTTTGTCTATGAAATCACCTTTCTCAGCTGGTAGGCAACCCCTGATTTATTTTGACTTATGTCATGCCAAACGAAATGACTTAAAAGAAGGAAAACAAATCCAAAATATCTTTCTTCGGAGTAACAAATCCAATCCAATATCCATTTGGGCAGAGAGTACTTGCCTCGAGGCTCGCCGTATGATCGTAGGGAATCGACTGGACCATCCACCCTACATACATGAACATCAAATGGGAAAACAGATTACAGATCCGCCGCATAAACCCCAAGAACCTTCTCGGAATTACGAACTGGAATGCGCAAGATAAAGTGGAGAAATCTAACCTTCAAACAGGGAAATGGATAGCAGAAAGATGAATATTAATCTCCCCATGGCGACCACCAGTGTACGTCTACGTATGATCCTCCTTCTACTGAACTGGAGAGATGGTTAAGTTGATGGAGATGGCGAGGTGAATATATATAGGCAAAGGGTAACTGATTTGCTCTTGAGAAGAACAAGGTGGCGTGTTTGCTAGCTTCTCAGATCCTTGACTCAACCGAAAGACAAGGCAGGAGGAGCAACAGCAGTGCATTATCTGTGGATGCAGTTAAATCTTGCTATTTATGGCCTTGTTAATTACCCCATATGAACGCATGCACAGATGGATCAAGTCCAGATCTTTTGATCCCCGCAAAGAATTCCATATCTTTTGCTATACAAGAAAAATCGACACAAATGCAAATGATTAATGTCAATTAAAATTGATCCAATAATAGGTAGTAGTATTGGGAATATTTGGTGTATAAATACTCGGTATCGTACTTTGGAGAATAATAGAAAGTAAATTTTAGAAGATTGCTAGCTAATCAACTCAATAGCAAAATTTGGAAAGTAATACAGAATATCCAATTGAATCAGAAATCCAATATCCTTGATATCTTAATAGAGTTTCTCTTTGCTAGTTTAGCTCGATCAGCGCTTTGATTACCGCCTGAGAAATTCGGTAACCGTGCAGTTACCGCGTTTCTTGCTATCCCGCGAGAAATGTACGTACCAACCATTTTTTTGGATTTTTTTTAAACTTTGAATTTGAACGGTGCAGGTATAGTTAACTAGCGCGGAAATTCTTGCATAACACAAAACCAACAATGGTCTACTGGCACATATGCCCCTCCTCACTAAACCTTCAACACTACTTCCCGATTAATCTGAGTATAATACATATCTATACATAGGTTAAATAAATTTGAATTCAAAATTCATTTGAAATTTTGAATGGTATTGGTATCCGGTCGGTAATTTTTGGTAACCGCAGTAACCATGTCACCCCCCTCCTCCCCGGTTATTTTCTTGGGATTCGGTAGCCAAAACTCTGAACTCGATAGGCTAAAAAATCTTTGCACGAAGAGTTACACTTCTTTTTGAACCGCACGAAGAATACACTTGGTTGGGCGCAAATTTGCAACGCCAACGAATTTGCAGCTTGTGATTATTTGGCACTTCGTTTTTTGCTAGATCTTAGGGACAGTTTCACTAACGAAATCGGGAGCCCAAGGCGGTTGTTTTATTGAAAAAAATGGAAACCCAACCTTCACTCTCACATATAAGTAATTCATGAAATGAGGGTGCGTGAAAATCCTCACACCCGGTGTCTATAGCATGGTTCTCGAGCTTATCAATATAAGTGTCATAGGGGAAACATAAGCCTCTTATGAAAATGAAACTTGAAATTGAAAAGTTAAAATGGCATTTGGCTACATCCGCTTAGATAAAATACACCTGAACAATCTTCGACGACTTCGTTGACACTATGGTGAAAATGGGCGGCATCGGCGTGCTCACAGGATCTGGTGGAGAAGAGGTCAAGGTACACTGCAGGAAGGCTAACTGAAGTCTTCTCGCTTCTCCACATCGCGATCTGCACAATTTCTTATTGTGTGATGATGCGAAGATACCTGCAAGGAATCCCAAGATCAGATGAAGCTCCTTGCATGGATCGGCGCATCTTTGTTCAATCTTTTTACTACAATAGACAAGTTTGATCAGATTTATAAATCCATGTGCCTACGTTTTCCTTTTGAGTGGGCCCAAATTTGCCTACATGTGGGTTTAGGCTATTAACTGGATTCGGTCTTGTCAAACCACAAGCCCTGCAAACAAGCTGGGCTTGGGCTATTAATTTGATTCGGCCTTGTCAAACTGCAAGCCCACTAAGAAAGCACGGCCACCCCTCAGCTTGCCGTGACTTGATTATTATATCTTTTTCTTTGCAAGAAAACTCTCAATTTATCCATCTTCAATCATGGCAATACGAAGAACACCAGAAATAACAAAACTTGCATCTAGATTCATGCACCATCTAGCGACGACTACAAGCACTGAAGCGAGCTGAAGGCGTGCCACTGTCATCGCCCCTTCCTCGCCAGAGTCAGGCAAAACTTGTTGTGGTAGACAGTCAGGAAGTCGTCGTGCTATATTAGATTATTAGTACCACATATATCCTAAAAAAAAGTACCACATTGCCTGGCCACACCAAAAAAGTCGGTGGAGGGGAATACAAGGGGACGCGCACGATTCTCATTCAAATCATACATTTCTCGGTTTTTTGGCTAAGATCTTTTGTGGGTGAGGATTCATATACGTAGCTTGCTACTTGAGTCTTCCTGTATTGTCCAATCAGTGCACTACTGCTAGGTCTGATGCACCCCAACAAAATCAAGTTAAATATTTGTTAAAGGATTATAAATGAAAATATCTTAAACACATTATCAGTCAAGCTTATTCGATTTTGAGATGGTTATTTGTCTAATTTATTTTTATGAAACCAATGAAAGTGATAAGTTCAATTTATGTTTCTAGTTATGATATTGTTATCTTTTATTTTGAACACAATACAGACGGAAACGTTAATACATATGCACATACACTCACCCCTATGAACACGTGCATGCACACCCTACCCCGCCTTCGAGAGATTGAGCCGGCACATCATTTTAAGATTGACAAAGGCGCCACAGACATCTTCATAGTCGACAAGGATATCTCCTCCCACTGAAAGCATACCGACAAAAGGCCTGAAATAAATCCCGAAAAATACGAGCACCAGTGTCAAGTCTAGGAATAGAATCCCAATGGGCCGGGGATGCCACTATCCTTCTAACCATTTAACCACTGGTTGGTTCGCTTGATATGGCTACTTTTATGGGTATACTAACCTTGTATTAAATTACTTCTAGGGTAGTAGACTAACAATTTCACACTTTTTTGGGTGAATTATATAATAGTGTAGCCTTTGCAGGAAAATATGTCATATTGTTTTTACTTATGCATGTTTAACCAAAATGAGTCCTTTTAAATTTGAAAAAGATAAGTATATATTTGTTCCATATTAAATATGTATGATATTTTCTCCTTTAAGATTTATAAGAATATTATGTGAGCATACGCCTGGATCCCTAGAAATACTGCATGGGTGCGGTAACACCCGCTAGGATCACATCACCCTATGAGATGACAAAGCGTATGCAGTGCATGGCGGTCAACCCGTGGGACGGAGGTGGCGAAGCACTGACCAATGCAAACTTATTATGCTCGAATTGACTCTGTCGAGAATCCACCATTGTCTTGGGCGCCATGTAGCGCTTCCTCGGAGACACCGCCGCCATCGATAACGTGAGGAGACCCAAACATGGCAACCCCCTAAGCTCTAAGGTGGCGGGAGCATCGGCCAACCCAGCAAACCAGGCGTGGCAATGTAGCTAAAGGCGGAGCCATCTGCAACCTGACATCGGCACCATGTATCGCTCGATGAGTGAGACTGGCGGAACCAGAAGTAGAGCAGGAAGAAAGATCCACAGTTTTTAGATAATATTACCCCCGTTCTAAATTACTTGTCGTGATGGAGGGAGTATTACCGAGGTATAAACTTGCTTATGATGATTACCAAAGCCACCTGATTACCTAAAAAATGATGGCCTATCATCGTGCATCCATCACTTCTTCGCTCTCCAGAAAAATCATCCATCAGATCCTTCTCTCCGGAAATAAAGCCCACGGCCTCGATCAACTCTATCCCTCGCCCCATTGACCACATTTTGCAAGCATGTACTCCCTCCGTGCGGGTTTATTGGCCCCTTCATATTTTGGATCAAACTTTGATCATCTACGAAACCAATAAAATATAAATTATATGATACACTGTTGGATATGTATTTGAAATAGGTTTTCAAAAGTATAATTTTTGTGGCATATAGTTTGCATTTTATTAGTTATTTTTTGGGCCAAACTTTAGCCCAAACTAAGAGGGGGTCTAACAAACCCGGACGGAGGTAGTACGTACTACACACCGTATCCATGACCCTATGTTGTAGGGGTGTGGTGGGTCAAGCCGTGTGTGCGATTTCTAATTAACTGAACTCCCCAGAAAAAAAAAACTGAACTGAGTTAGCTCAGTCAGCGAATTAAAAATTGTCGATGAGCTGATTAGTGAGCACATTGATGCAAAGTATGGATTCCAGTATATTTCACTACTTGGGCGACAGGTTGGAAAACCATTTTGATATATACTACCAAATATTGCACCTTGAGCGCGTATCAGAATTAATCAATGGAAAAGGCAACGTACCAACTGGGCCAATGATTGTGTGCCAAAGGTGGGTGGACCGTTCACCTTTTAAAATTGTGAAGAAAAAAGAAGCATGACATGCAAGTAGCATATACTCCTATATCATACATCTTTGTTTAGGCGATCTTGACACACACTTTTAAATCAAACCTTGATCCACAACTTGATAAACTAAAATGACAGATCCAGCTATGGATAGCGTACCTGATTTAAAAATTGCGAACAATATCCTCCCCATACATTTCACAATAAAACAATCTGTTTTGTTTCTTGTTCTATGAATCGAATTAGGATTCGAAGATTCGTGGTACAGAAGATGCTTGATGTATTACTATTGTCATTATTAAAAGGTGTCAATATCACTGAAAGATATGAAGCGTTCCTACTCCATCGAGGGAGCCGCGTGGTAGTTTATATTGATGCGTGGCCGAAGCCTGGCTTGACGTACAAGGTTATGACAGAAAGAGTTTGGGTAGAATACAAGAGAAGGAAGGAGGTTGAGATTACAACTCTATATTCTAACACCCTCCCTTAATCTCAACTAACCTAAGTTAAGATTACTCTTGAATTCTTCAAATGGTCTTGCTGGTAGTGCTTTTGTAAAACCGTCAGCCACTTGATCCTTAGAAGGAATAAATCGAATCTCAAGTTTCCTTGCCGCAACCCTTTCTCATACAAAGTGAAAATCAATTTCTATGTGCTTTGTCCTGGCATGGAACACTGGATTTGCAGACAGATATGTTGCTCCCAAATTATCACACCATAAACATGAGATACGATTCTTCTTGATTCCCAATTCCTCAAGAAGTGATTCAACCCAAATGATCTCAGCAGTTGCATTAGCCAAAGACTTGTATTCAGCTTCTGTACTTGAGCGTGACACAGTAGCTTGCTTTCTAGCACTCCAGGAGATAAGATTAGATCCAAAGAACACTGCAAAACCTCCAGTTGATCTTCTGTCATCACTACATCCTGCCCAGTCAGCATCAGAGAATGCACTCACAAGAGAAGAATTAGACGGTTTGAAATGAAGTCTTATTCTCATAGTATGTTTCACATATCTCACAATCCTCTTGACAGTTGACCAATGTGCAGAAGTAGGTGCATGAAGATATTGACAAACCTTGTTGACAGCAAATAAGATATCTGGACGTGTGAGAGTTAAATATTGTAGTGCTCCCACAGTACTCCTATACCTTGTACTCTCCTCCTCTTGAAGTGACTCACCCTCATATGCTGAGAGACTTTCTGAGGAGGATAAAGGTGTAGACATTGGCTTGCAATTTTTCATCCCCATGCGAGACAGAAGCTCAAGAATATATTTTTCCTGGTTTAACACAATACCATCTTGAGTTTTCTTGACTTCAATACTCAAGAAGAAATGCAAATCACCTAGGTCCTTCAAGGCAAACTCTGAGCTCAAATCATGCAAAAGAGCATTAGTAGCATTTTGTGAAGAACTTGCAACTATGATATCATCAACATATATAAGCACAAAAATGACTACTCCTGCCTTGTTATAAATAAACAAGGATGTGTCAGCCTTGGAAGCAACAAAGCCAAGATATTTTAACTGTGAGCTCAATCTGGAATACCAAGCTCTGGGTGCTTGCTTTAGACCATAGAGTGCTTTATCAAGCTTGCAGACATACTGTGGCAATTTCTTACTCTCATACCCAGGTGGTTGTCTCATAAACACTTCCTCTTCCAGAACACCGTGCAGAAACGCATTCTGTACATCTAGCTGCCTTAAACTCCATCCTCTGGATACAGCAATGGCTAACACAAGTCTGATAGTTGCAGCTTTCACAACGGGACTAAAGGTGTCCTCATAGTCAATGCCATAACGTTGCTTAAAGCCCTTTGCAACTAGACGTGCCTTATATCTGTCAATGGAGCCATCTGCCTTCTTCTTAATTCTATACACCCATTTGCAATCAATAATATTTTTACCTCTCTGATTTGGTACAAGATGCCAAGTCTTATTCCTCATGAGCGCAGAATACTCCTCATCCATTGCCTTTTTCCATTTAGGATCATCAAGTGCATTCTTCAACGATGTTGGTTCTCCTGAAATACACAACATTCCATATGGTATAGTTCCATCTTTCCTAATTTTAGGATTCCGTATACCTTTCTGTAGTCGGGTCATAACACGTGAAGAAACCTCACGCTGCACCGCTGGTATACTTGCCACAGAAGATCCAGGAGAATCTGCTGATGCAGTGGACTGATTTGTCGTCATATGCGCAGGGGATCCTGTGGCTTTTGGTGTGGCTGCCCCTCCTGCAGGCACTGGCGCAGAGGATCCGCCACCCGACCGCGACTGGAGGCGCGCGTGGTGCGGAGAGGATCTGGTCCCCCCGCTAGTCCCGTCTGACGCGGCAGCACGGGAGTGGCCTGCCCTGGATCCAGGACTGGAGCCATCAGGGGCTTGATCCGAGGCGGATGCAGTCGCGTGATCCGAGATCTGCGCGCGTGCAGGGGTGGCAGGCGCCGCCAGATCTTCTTCGTCATCTGTGCCAGCTTCGTATCCTTCCTCAGCATGAAATATAGGATCAAAACCAGCCATATTTTCGAGATCTTGGTCATTTTGAGCACCGTTTTCTCCAGGGACCTGCACAGGCATAAGAGAAAGACTAGTACCAGCAGGAATATCATCACATTGGTTAGTACAATTGTTGTCGCCCCCATGATCAAAAGACCGAAGATGTGAAGGAAGAAGAAGAATTTCTTTGCGGAGAAGTGCACCAGCATTAGGATGAAGGGATGCAAAGGGAAACACGGACTCATCAAATACAACATCTCTGGATATATACACCCGACCAGTAGGAACATCAAGGCACTTAACCCCTTTATGCATGGGGCTATAGCCTAAAAAGACACACCGTTTTGAGCGGAAAGCGAGTTTGCGTGTGTTGTAAGGCCTAAGATTGGGCCAACAGGCACAACCAAAAATACGAAGAGATGTATAGTTGGGTGTGACACCAAGAAGTCGTGTAATGGGTGTTTCAAATTTGATAACTTTACTTGGAAGCAAGTTGATGAGATATGTAGCAGTTAAGAATGCTTCATCCCAAAATTTAAGCGGCATGGAAGCATTTGCTAACAAGGCAAGCCCCATATCAACTATGTGACGGTGCTTTCTTTCAGCGGATCCATTTTGTTGGTGAGCATGAGGACAAGATACATGGTGTGATATGCCAAGCTTTTGAAAGAAAGAATTTATTTTTTCATACTCACCACCCCAGTCACTTTGCATAGCAATGATTTTAGAGTTCAGTTTGCGTTCAACAAGATTTTGGAAATTGAGGAAAACTTGGAATACATCAGATCGCTTTTTCAACAGATAAATCCAAGTAAATTTACTATAGTCATCAATAAAACTTACATAATAGGAAAATCTACCAACTGAAATAGGAGCTGGCCCCCATACATCTGAAAAGATAAGTTGTAAAGGGGCAGTAGACACACTAGTAGAAATTGGGTAAGGTAATTGATGAATTTTTGCTTGTTGACACGGATCACAAACTAACTCACTACTAGGCTCATAAGAGAGTTTATTTTTGCTAAGAACATATCTAACTATGACTGAAGATGGATGACCTAAACGACTATGCCACCTTGATGTAGATAGCTTGGTGACAATATTTGCTTGTTTATTGGACCATGAAGATGATGATGATGATGATGATATGAGTGGGTAGAGTCCTCCCACGCACCGTCCTCTAAGAATGACTCTCCTTGTTTTCAAGTCCTTAACCAAGAAAAAATAAGGATAGAACTCAATAAGAACATTGTTATCAAGAGTGAATCGATGAACGGAAACAAGATTTTTAGAGGTTTGAGGAACATGCAAGACATTGGTCAAGTGTAAATTTTTCACGGGGGTTTTAACAATTGAACTGCCAATGTGTGTGATATCCATACCAGAACCGCTTGTCGTGCGAATTTGGTCGCCTCCATTGTACTTCTCCCGCATCGTCAACTTGTCAAGTTCACCTGTGATGTGGTTTGTTGTTGCACTGTCGGCGTACCAGTTGGTGTCCACGCCATAGGAGGCTGCATGCGCTTGCTTTTCTTCCTGGTTGTTTTCTTCATAACGCCACCAGCAAACTCGTGCACCTCCTGGATTGTGTCTGTAGCATATCTGACATTCTGGATAGTCATGCTGTTGCTCACGAGCCTGCTGTTGCTGTTGCTGTCGAGGACGGCCTCTGAATCCGTCGCCTCCATTGGAGGAAGACGACTGTCGGTCACCGCGGTCACCACGATCACCACGGCCACGGCCTCTTCCTCCACGCCCGCGAGATCTGCCACGAGACTGGCCACGGCCTCTGTAGACCGCATTAGCGGATGAATAGAACCCGCCTGAAGATGAGTCGCCTAGCATCTCCATCCTTTGATCAAAGGCAGCAATCTGGGCAAAAAGATCGTCGGCTGTGATGATGTTTTTGACAGCGCCGATCGCCGCCACCACGGGGTCGTAGTCGCGGTCCAGTCCGGCCAGAATATAGTCCACCATCTCCGGATCAGATACAGGACGACCTGCAACAGCTAGTTCATCCCCAAGACTTTTCATCTTCGCCATATACGCCGAGCTTGACATCGAGCCCTTCTTGGTATTGGTGATGGCGATTCTCAGATTAGTAATCCGAGACTGAGATTGTGAGGCGAAGAGATTTGTCACCGTCGTCCAGAGCTCAAAAGTGGAATCTTTCCCAACAACTTGTGCAAGAATTTCTGGAGACATGGAATTGAGAAGGTATGATAGAACCTGCTGATCTTTGGCGATCCAGGGTCCGTATAGAGGATTCGGCTCTAGGGCCGTGGTCTTGTCTGCCTTCGTGATCTCCACCATCTTGGGTGGAGCGGCATCGGTGTTGTCCAGGAGCCCCGTCACCTGCGCGCCTCGCAGGGCTGGGAGGACCTGCGTCTTCCAGAGGATGAAATTACCTCTTGCGAGTTTTCTCAGACGGCGGCGATCCAAGGTTGAGGGAGACGCCGGCGGAGGAAGCCATGGAGACGATGATGTGTGGTTTCTAGGGTTTTGGATTGTGGCTAGATGTATGAGAAGAGGTGGCTCTGATACCATGAAAGATATGAAGCGTTCCTACTCCATCGAGGGAGCCGCGTGGTAGTTTATATTGATGCGTGGCCGAAGCCTGGCTTGACGTACAAGGTTATGACAGAAAGAGTTTGGGTAGAATACAAGAGAAGGAAGGAGGTTGAGATTACAACTCTATATTCTAACAATCACGACTTATTAGTCAGTAAATTGGAAGCTAGTGCACCAAAAAAGCTAATTTATTGGTGGCTCACCTTTTGAAATGTCACTATTGATATTAGTCTATTGTTCATGTATAAAAGAAACAGATTAAAAGAACAAATCAACATTTCAGTTGAGAAGTGTTCCACGAAGACCAAACAAACAAATAAGAAAGCTACGGCTAATTAAGTAGCAAAAGCAGACCACGCAAGAAACAAACATAGAGGGATTTAATTAGCAAAACACGCTATACGAAGGAAGGGGTCCATGGTAGTCCATGTAATAAGAGAATTTCTCCATTTCTATTGTAGGTGGAAAATGACAAGAGCATTTGAGTATGCATACATTGTTGTCCAACATGCTGGTGTGTGTGTGCCAGCATGTTTCTTCTTCTTCTTCTTCTTCTTCTTCTTCTTCTTTGTTCTGTTTAATGTGTGTGCAATTCTGCAAATGTATCCCACCGTGTCTTGCTATTCTTTTATTTAATTGAAATGGTCCAGATTGCCTAGTGTGTGTTGTAGTTTCAAGAGTGCATGAAGCATCAGATCAAGAGGAGAAGGGCAGATTAGTTTTAGAGCTTGTGCTCTTAACGGAGCACACCAATCGGTGAGATGGTGACCCATTGTGCTGCACTGTGCAATTAGCAACCAAACAAAAAAAAAGTTTTAGAGCTTGAGATCAAATCAAATTATCTAGTCGGGAGGTCACTCGGGAGTGTTCGACGCGCATACACTTGAAAAATATGTTCACCGCAGCACATTTCATTTCAGCACCCAACAAACAGGCCGAGCTGAAGCTACAAGCTAAAGCTACGTATATCGTTAACAAGGTTTTTGTATTTCAGAAACAAATAATTTCAGACCACTAAAATATGCGAAATTTCAGAAATTATTTCAGAGTTTGATATTTCAAATTTCACTTAATTTTAATGAATTCTAACATAATTTAAATTTATTTTGAAATCAGTTTGAATCTATCTTGAAATTTCGGGGTTAAAAATATTTCGGACCCCACTGAAATATGTGAAATTTCAGAAATTTCACTGAAGTTTCATTGAATATTTTTTGAACATGCCGAAAAAGGCTTTCGCCCGCTTTATATTATAAAGCAAACCACCCAAGCCAAGCATCCAACAAGGTTCAACAAAACACACAAACACACGCACACAGAGGTACACAAGAACACAGAGAAGTCATAAGGGTTAATGCTGAGGGCACAGCACAACAAGCCCTAAACACAAAACACACACTCCACAGAGCAACCAGACAGCCTAGTCCAGTTCTGGGGGTGGGGGCGGCAGCAGGGCGCCACGCGGAGAGCCATCGAGCGGAGGTCGGTGAGGAGGGTGGTGATGACGTCCCGGTCCCGGGGGCGGCTAAGCGGCCGCCAAAGCTGCAAGTAGCCACACATCTTGAAGATTGCGTCAGTCGCACGTCAGAGAGGCACTTTCTGAATAATAAGCTTATTGCGGATGTTCCAAAGCGTCCAGGCGAGAACTCCAATGCACAGCCATCTAATATGGCGGTAGCGAGGAGGGAAAGCGTTGAGCTCCGCAAGTAAGTCGGGGAAGTTGGTATTGCACCACTGTCCACCGACCGTTCCGTGGAAGCAAGCCCACAGGAACTGGGCAGTAGAGCACGAGAAGAAGATGTGGTTAGCATCTTCGGCCGTGCCACAGATGGGGCACATCCCATCGCCCGGGTCGTTACGCTTGAGGACTTCAACCCCAGAGGGGAGGCGTCCACCGATCCATTGCCACAAGAAAATCCTAATCTTCAGAGGTAGGCGGATGTCCCAGATCAGGCTAAAGGGCTCCGGGGCCGCCGAGGGAGCAATGGCAGCGTACAAGGACTTCATGAAGAAGTGGCCAGACGGTTCAAGGCGCCAGGAAAGGGAATCCTGGGCCTCCTCGACGTTCATAGGCATAAGGGCGATGTCCTGGAGGAGGGAGTCCCAAGCCGCCACCTCGTGGGGGCCGAAGGGGCGCCGGAAAGCGAGACGCCCTAAGTCAATAAGGGCCGTCTGGACGAAGACCCGAGGGTCGGCCGCAATGGCGAATAGTTCTGAGAATCACGCAGCCAGGGGGAGTCCCCTAACCAACGGTCGAACCAGAACAGGGTCGAGGACCCGGAGCCAACCGAGATGGACGTGCCGATGCGGAGGATGGACATAAGCTGGATCACGGACTGCCAGAACTGGGATCCACCCGAACGCTGGCAGAAGGCAAGAGGTGGGCCCTTAAGGTACTTATTACAAATGATGGTAAGCCAAAGGCCTCCCTCCCCATTGGTGATACACCAAAGCCAGCGGGTCAGGAGAAATGTTCATGCGCCGAGATGACAAGATCCCAAGGCCACCCTGGTCTTTGGGTTTGCAAATGTCTGACCAGCTCACCATATGATACTTCTGCTTGTCGCCCTCACCAGCCCAAAAAAACCTCGACTGGTATTTGGCAACCTCCTGATGGAGGGTCTCATGGAGACCGTAGAAGCTCATGAGAAACCAGAGAAGGCTAGCAAGCGAGGAGTTGATTAGGATTACCCTGGATGCTTTCGACAGCCACCTCCCCTCCGGGGTTCAACCCGGTGCTGCATCCTAGTCACAGTCGGGCGGAGGTCAGCTACGGTGAGCCTGGAGCCACTAATGGTATCCCCAAGTAAGTCGTGGGGAAGGAACCCAGGCGGCAGTTCAGCCGGTCCGCAATGGACAGAGCCTCCTCCGGAGGATAGCCAAGGACCATCACTTCACTCTTATCGAAGTTGATGGTGAGCCCAGACATCTGTTGGAAACACAGGAGGAGGAACTTCAGGTTGGCAATGTCGTACGCGGATCCCTCCAGCATTACTATGGTATCGTCCGCATATTGGAGGAGGGAGACCCCTCCCCCTCCCACCAGGTGGGGGACTATGCCGCGGATATGGCCACAAGCTTCGGCCTTATCAAGGATGACTGCGAGGGCATCGACTACCATGTTGAACAGAAACGGGAAGAACGGGTCACCATGGCGTACCCCACATAAGGTGGGGAAGTAAGACCCGATCTCACCGTTAATGTTAACCGTCGTCCGACTGCAGGTGACGAGTTGCATAACGCGGGTCAGCTACCGATCGTCGAAGCCCTTGTGGAGCAAAACTTCCCCAAGGAAGGGCCAATGGACAGTTTCATAGGCTTTATGAAAGTCGAGCTTTAGGAAGACCGCGCGGTGGTGCTTGGATCAGACTTCATGGAGGACTTCATGGAAGACCAGCACCCCATCCAAAATAAACCGGCCTTGGATGAAGGCGGATTGGTTAGGGTGGGTGACAGAGTTTGCTAGAAGGGTCACCCTATTGGCGTACCCTTTAGCCAAGATCCTGAAGATCACGTTGATCACCGTGATCGGGCGGAATTGGCGAATGTCCAAGGCCCCCGGGACCTTGGGGATGAGGGTAATGACCCCATAGTTAAGGCGCCCAAGGTCCATGGTCCCTGAGAAGAATTCGTCGAAGAGGGCCATGACTTCCGGTTTGATGGTTTGCCAGAACGTTTTGAAAAACGTGACTGGCAATCCATCCGGGCCCGGAGCCAAGGAGGGGTTCACTCCTTTGATCACCGCTAGGACCTCGTCCTCCGAGAAAGGTGCCACCAAGGCGGCATTGGCCTCGTCGGAGACTAGCTGGGCACCCGACCATGTATCGGGGGCCAGCGCAGCCCCACCCCGAGGGGTAGGGGAGAAAAGGGCTTTATAGGAGCCGTCTACGTGGGCTCGGATGTCCGAGGGCCGAACAAGCTGGGTATCGCCGTCCCACAAGGAATGGATGGAGTTCCGTCGTCGCCGGCCATTGGCGATTGCCTGGAAGTAAGCCGTGTTAGCGTCACCACGGAGCACCCACCGTTGGGTGCCACGCAGCCGCCAATATGCCTCCTGGTCCGAGTAGATGACCGAGAGCTGGTCCTCAAGATCATATCTCAGCATCCACTCGTCCGGAGAGATCCCAGAAGTGTCAGCGCGGGCGTCCAGGACTTGGAGGGCACTCAGGAGGGCTTTCTTGCGGTCACGGAGGTCTCGGCCAAGGTTCGCGCCCCAACCCTTCATAAATTGGCGGACAAGCTTGGCGCAGAACTGCAAAGAGTCAACGGCTGACATGGCGCGGTGAGGAGAATCGCGCGCGGCGGTCCACTTAGCCGGAACGGCCTCGCGGAATACGGCCTGGTTGAGCCAGAAGAGCTCAAACCGGAACCATGGAGGGATAGGGGGCGTTCATCGGCGAAGGAGAGGAGGAGGGGGACGTGATCGGATCTGATCCGGATGATTGCCTGGAACGAGGCCAGGGGACATCAGTACAGACAAAAAAAATCAACGAAATTTCACATATTTGAGTGGGTTGAAATTTTTAACCCTCATCGTTACGACACATGCAGTTTACGTCTTGGCGATCGAGTCATCCCTACTAACTAGATCATGGTGGCGCGCGTTGCCGCGCCCACCCTTATTTTTTTGACAACACATAATGATTCACAGCATGGGTGAGGGTAGAATCCTAATAAGGAAAAAAAGATAATGCTTATCTCAGTTATTGTCTCCATGTACCGTCTAAAAAACTTTTAATCTCATGCATCAAGGGGGCATTCATGGAATAATTTTTTACACCATCGGCCACTTTCTTCTCCAACCCAGTACAGAATATGTACAATGGCGCATAAGGCCACAAACTGAAGATTCAAACTATCCCATTGAAAGGATAACTTATTGAAAAACACTTGGAAGAACGAAGGTAAATGTCACATTACCTATGTCATGCAAAATACTACTCCATGACTACAGAATTTTACATCCGTGCAGTGCTTCCATGCAACTGAACTTGCCTGCATGGTTCCTGTCAAATTATTGTGAGAAAGTGTCTCATTAATCTTCTGCATGGCTAGGCTTCAAACTGGATACTTGTGGAAGATTAAGAAATGCTTCAGTTCACATGCAGAGGCTCGGCTGATATGAAAACTACAACAAAGGTGGGGAGAAGGTCTACCTTACCCTTGAATTCAGATCAAGATGCAGAGTCGGGTCGCGGTACAGCTGCAAAGGCATGGAGGCAGATTAAGGAGGACAGCCAGTGATGGACGCCACGGCTTGTTGAGCGACCGTCACAGCCACCAGGGAGGAACGCTGGAAACATTAAAAAACACTCTAGAGGAAGAGTACATCCCGGGAGGAGGGCACCGACACAGAGGACAAGCTTGCCGGCGGGACAGAGTACGACGGCGGCGCATCACGAATGAGCGAATGGACAGAGGAGCACAGACGGGACAGAGGACGGCAGCAACTCATGGCGGACAAATGGAAAGAGGGATGGATGGGGCTGGGCAACATAAAACCTTGGAGGACCTGGCCTGTTAACATGTCAATGAAGAAGTGTTTGCACGTTTGACTGACCTGGGCCTTTGATTTTATGGGCCCGGTTACAGAGAGAAGCCCGAGCTCATTCTGCGGAGCAGCAGCCCGTGAAACGTCCTGAGTACGTGAACGACCTAGGCGAGCGTGTTAACAACCTGGGAGAAATCTTGTGCGTACATAACAGCGATCCAACGGCTAAAAACATCAAGTCGCTGTGGAGGCTTCTAGCTAGCTGAATTATACTGTTTAGTAATAGTGTCGCTTAGGCTCACTGTTGTCTATGAGCCCGAGTGCTGCCTCGAGGTTGGTCACCACGTTTGACATGGCGGGCCGGTCCTGTGGCTGTGACCACAAACAACGTGCTGCCGTGTACGCCACAAGATTCAGTGCCTCCATCTGCCCCGGCGTCGGCACCGGCGACGGGCGCCAGTCCAGCACAGACCCCAGGCTCCCACCCTCGATGAGCGGGGCAGCAAAGCCAGCCAAGGTCTTCGGGTCCTTCCCCTCCTCCCAGCTAGGCGGCCTCCCGGTCAGCACCTCCAGCATGACCACGCCGAAGCTGTACACGTCGCTCGCCGTACCCACACGCCGCGTGCGGCGGTACTCCGGGTCGATGTACCCGAACGTGCCGGCGACCTCCCCGACGAGCTGGCCACCCGTCGTCGGCTCTTGCAAAACCGCCGCACCGAAGCCGGACACGCGGGCCGCCCAGCTCTCGTCCATAAGGATGCTGGACGAGCTGACGTTGCGGTGGATGATCCGTGGCTCGGCGACGCGGTGCAGGTGGTCGACGGCCATTGACACACCCAGCAGCGCCTGGACACACGCCTTCCACGACGACGTCACCGGCGACGCAGAGGCGGAGTGTCACGGGAAGGGTGGGCCCCGTCCAGAGAAGCCCAGCCCAGCCGGAGCGAGCCAAGAGAAAGGTGAAGCCCAACCCATTGGTGCGAGGCCCAGAGTGGACCGAGTAGGTATAAGGGAAGCAGCGCTTCGCTAGGGTTGGCATCGTTGGATCACTAGACTAATCGCCGCCGCTGGGCGTGTATCCCCTTTTCCCACCTCCCGGCTCTGACCTCTCAATCCTCCTTCTTGCTTTGAATCCTAGTTACCAAACCATGTAATATCCAGATATTTGAGAGTCTATCGATCTGATCCATCTTAGGATCGTATCATTTGGTACCAGAGCCTTCAAATCCACCACCAATTTTTCTTCCGCGGCCGATCTGGCACCGAAAACTCGCAGTCTGAAAGAGATCATGGCGGGGACTGATGTCCAGAAGCAGCTGGAGGAAGCCGCGGCGGAGCGGAGCGGCATCGCCAAGGCTCTTCTCGCGATCCAGAAGACGTTGGATCTGATGGCCCCCGCCGTCGCGAACATGGAGCCAGCGGTCGCCAAGATGGAGCCGGCGCTCGCCTCCTTGGAGCCAGTGGTGCAAGATCTGGCGGCGTGGCGCCCCGGTGTTGATACGGCGATGGGGCAATTCCGGGTCGATCTCGGTGAGATCCGTGCGGAACTGGAGAAGATGGCGCGGCACACAGCAGGCCGCGACAAGATGGCGGAAGCTTCGAGTTCGGCAGTGGCGGACGCGCCTGAGCTCGAAGGGCATCGCAGTGGCGACGGCTACGGGCTCGATGGCCACCGCAGGGCTTCGATTCCACGGGAACTGGTTGGGGGGCTCTCCTCCCCGCACCGGTCCCGGCCAACGGTATGGTCCGCACTCCTTTTCCTACGGCACCGTTTCCCCCACCACCGTTGTTGGATCTTGGCAGTAGTACTGGTCATAGAGGTTCGTATCATAAGCATGTAGAGTGTCCCATTTTTGATGGCGATAATCCTACTGGGTGGCGTATTCGTTGCGAAGCCTACTTTTGCATGTGTGGAGTTGATCCAGCCGTGTGGGTGGACACTATGGTTGTCCATTTCACTGGGGCTGCTGCCTTGTGGCTCGAATGGTCTAAGATGCATCTTAAGGCTGCTAACTGGGAGGCTTTCTGCGCAGCAGTTCTTGAAAAATTTGGTCGGTCAGAGTTTCAGCATCTCTTGCGTCGTTTTTCGAAGCTTAAGCAGGAGGGTTCGGTGTTAGAGTATGCCGAACAGTTTAATGTAGCCATGCACTGTTTGTTGGCGCACCATAGCTCTTGGGATCCTCTGTTTTTCACCACTCAATTCATTGAAGGATTAGCTCATGAAATTAAAGTAGCAGTAATGTTACATCGTCCAAAAGACCTCGATACTGCTGTTTCCTTGGCTGAATTGCAGGAAGAGGTGGTTGACATGGTGCGGCAGGAGCAAGAGGCTAATGTGGCGCAGCGCTCTGGGGCATCCAGCAGCAGAACCGGGCGTTTCTCTTCTCGCCCAGCCTTGTTTGTGGTTGTGCCTGCGACGGCTTCAATTGGACGTCCCAATACGTCTAAGCCCATCTCTACTACACTGGAGACACGACGAGGTCTGGATATAGCCAAGCCATCTTCAAGTCCTACACACACCACAACGGATGACAAACTCAAGGCTCTCAGGGCTTTTCGCAAAGCCCGTGGTCTCTGCTTTACTTGTGGCGAGCGATGGGGGCCAGGGCATGTTTGTGCATCCACGGTTCAGCTACACGTCGTGGAGGAGCTTGTGGGCATGATTTCACCCCCTGCCTCACCGAGTACTGCTGTGATTCAGGCTGAAAGCTCTGAAGATGATCTCTGTCTTTTGTCGGCGGCAGCGGTTCAAGGTACAAAAGCACCCAAAGCTTTTCGGTTGTCTGGAAAAATTGGAAACAAGGTGCTGCTCATGCCCGTGGACTCCGGGAGCTCTCACAGCTTTGTCAACACCGAGACTGCTCAAGATTGGGAGGGGGTGCAAGCTATGCGTGTACCACTGAAAGTCAAGGTTGCGGATGGGGCAGTTACACTATGCGATCAAGAAGTGTCAGACTGCGAATATGTTATTCAAGGCCACCGATTCAGTTCCACACTCAAGTTATTTCCCTTGGGCAGTTATGATATAGTGCTGGGCATGGATTGGCTCGAGTCTAGAGGCCTGATGACCGTCAACTAGGGGGAGAAGCTAATGACATTTCAGCACAAGGGCGCGTACATTCAGTTGACTAGTACCACACCTGAGATGTCGTGTTGTCGAGCCATTACAGGGGCTGAGCTGCAACTGATGCACGCTCGCACAGAGCTGGCACATGTGTTGCTCCTAGCTATATCCAAGCCAGAGGGAGCATCTGATCCAATTCCAATAGAAGTAGAAGAGTTGCTCACGGAATTTACAGATCTGTTTGAAGAACCCAAAGGGTTGCCACCTCAGCGGGAGTTCGACCATGCCATTGAGTTGATTCCAGGGGCTCAACCAGTCAAACGTCGTCCGTATCGTTATAACCCAGCTTAGAAGGACGAAATAGAAGCTCAGGTGGCTGAGATGTTAAAGCAAGGGATTATTCAGCTCAGCCGTAGCCCGTTCTCATCACCTGTCTTGCTGGTGCGGAAGAAAGATGGAGAGTGGCGTTTTTGCGTGGACTATCGCTTCCTCAATGCTATTACCATCAAGAACCGATACCCCATTCCAGTCATTGATGAGTTGCTAGATGAATTGCATGGTGCCACTGTGTTTACCAGTTTGGACTTGCGGTCGGGGTACCATCAGATTCGAATGAGGCCAGAGGACGAGGCCAAGACGGCCTTCCAAACTCATCATGGTCATTTCGAGTTTAAAGTAATGCCGTATGGAGTGACAGGTGGACCACCAACTTTCCAGGGAGGCATGCATGTGGTTCTTTCTCCATTCCTGAGAAAAGGAGTCCTTGTTTTTATTGATGATATTCTGGTATTCAGCAAAAACCTGGCTGAGCACGTGGTGTTGCTACGGAAGGTGTTCCAGCGACTGCAGCAATACTCCTTGAAAGTGAAGAGGTCAAAATGTACATTTGCTCAACTGCAGCTGCGCTATCTTGGCCATGTTATCAGCGCAAAAGGTGTAAGTACTGATCCAAAGAACACTGACAAGGTTCTAGCTTGGAAGCAACCGGAGTCTGTCAAAGAAGTGAGCCAATTTCTGGGGTTGGCAGGCTATTATCGCAAGTTTGTTAAACATTTTGGAATTATCAGCAGGCCACTTACAGACTTGCTCAAGAAGGGTGTTCCGTTCTTGTGGACACCTACCCAAGAACAGGCTTTTCGCCTCCTGAAAACAGCTCTCACCACAGCGCCTGTTTTGGCTTTGCCGGACTTTTCCAAGCCTTTCGTCATCGAAACAGACGCGTCAGATGTTGGCATTGGCGCGGTTCTTATGCAACAGCAGCACCCCATCGCCTTTCTCAGTCAGTCCTTGGGTCCTAAGCATCGGGGGCTCTCGACCTATGAGAAGGAGTGTCTGGCCATTCTTATGGCAGTCGACAGATGGCGTTCATATCTTCTGTTGTCTGAGTTTACTATCAGAACGGACCATAGAAGCCTTTCATGTCTCGATGAGCAGAAGCTTACTACTCCCTGGCAACACAAGGCTCTCACTAAGCTATTGGGACTGCAATATAAGATCGAGTATCGTCGCGGGGCTTCTAATGTAGCGGCTGATGCTTTGTCTCGCCTGCCTGAGAGCAACATGTGCGCCCTGTCGGTGTGCGTGCCCACCTGGTTAGACGAGGTGAAGAAAGGATATCAGAATGACCCGGCTTGCTCGAATAAGCTGGCAACTGCAGCTACAGGGGCGCCGCTGGATGGTCCTTTCACGGTGGTTGATGGACTGATTCGATACAAGGGCAGGGTCTGGCTCGGCTCCAACGCAGCAGCTCAAAAGAGGGTTTTACAAGAACTGCATGCGGGAGCACTTGGGGGGCACTCTGGTGTGCACGCTACATATAATCGAATCATCAGGCATTTTGCATGGCCGAGAATGAAACAGACTGTCAAGAACTTTGTGGCAAACTGTGCGGTTTGTAAGCAGGCCAAGCCGGAGCATGTGAAGTATCCAGGGCTTCTTCAGCCGTTGCCCGTGCCCAAGCAAGCCTGGGAGATGGTAACTTTGGACTTCGTGGAAGGATTGCCGTCTTCTCGAGGATTTAACTCTATCTTGGTGGTGGTGGATAAGTTGACGCGGTACGCACATTTTATTCCCCTACGGCATCCTTACTCAGCTTTACAAGTCGCAAAAGCTTACCTGGAGAATGTGTTCAAACTTCATGGGCCTCCTGATAAGATGGTCTCAGACCGTGATCGTATCTTCACCAGCCGGGTGTGGCAGGAGCTGTGCAAGCTGACGCGTACGACTCTGAACATCTCTTCTGCGCGGCACCCCCAGACTGATGGTACCACCGAGAGAGTCAATCAATGCATGGAACTGTACCTCCGTTGCTTTGTGCATAACTATCCTAGCAAGTGGGTGGACTGGCTGGCGTTGGCAGAATTTTGGTATAACACCTCTTATCACTCAACTCTTCGCTCTTCTCCATTTGAAGTCCTGTATGGACACAAGCCACGTTTCTTCGGGATCACCAATATTGCCGAGGAGGCAGTAACTGATTTGGCAGCCTGGACCAAAGAGAGAGCAACAGTGATGGCGCTGGTCAAGCAGCACTTGCACAGAGCGCAGCAGGTGATGAAGAGCAAAGCTGATCGCAAGCGCTCTGATCGAGTTTTTGCTGTTGGGGACTGGGTGTACCTGAAGCTTCAGCCATACGCGCAATCGTCGGTGGCTACGAGAGCTAATCACAAATTGGCATTTCGCTATTTTGGTCCTTTTCAGGTGCTGGGGCGCGTCGGAGAGGTGGCATACAAGCTGGCGCTACCTGAAAAGGCGCGTATTCACCCCGTCATCCATGTCTCTCAACTCCGGCTGGGCTTGCCTCCGTCAACACAAGTTATGCCGGAGCTGCCAACGCTCGACGAAGATCTCCTTCCTCTGCAAGTGCCCGAGCAAATTCTGCAATGTCGATCGGTGACCCGGGGGGCTCGTCCAGTGAAGCAAGTCCTTGTGCGTTGGTCTGGGTTTCCCGATTCGTTGGCCACCTGGGAAGATGAAGTCCCTCTGAAATCCATATTTCCCAGAGCTGTGGCTTGGGGTCAAGCCAAGTCTCAAGGAGAGGGGAATATCACGGGAAGGGTGGGCCCCGTCCAGAGAAGCCCAGCCCAGCCGGAGCGAGCCAAGAGAAAGGTGAAGCCCAACCCACTGGTGCGAGGCCTAGAGTGGACTGAGTAGGTATAAGGGAAGCAGCGCTTCGCTAGGGTTGGCATCGTTGGATCACTAGACTAATCGCCGCCGCTGGGCGTGTATCCCCTTTTCCCACCTCCCGGCTCTGACCTCTCAATCCTCCTTCTTGCTTTGAATCCTAGTTACTAAACCATGTAATATCCAGATATTTGAGAGTCTATCGATCTGATCCATCTTAGGATCGTATCACGGAGCCGCGGCTTCCGCCCTGCATCAGGTGGTCCCTGAGCGTGCCGTTGCTCGTGTGCTGGTACTGGTAGACGAACATGCGGTCGTCGTCCTCCGCGCACCAGCCCACAAGGGGCACGATGTGGTCGTGACGGAGGTGGCAGATGGTCTCGAGCTCCGCCACGAACGCGCCCTCTTGTTCGTGGCGTTGCGGCCCGTGATTCTTCAGGCTCTTGACGGCCACCTCCTGGCCGTCGTGAAGACGACCTTTGTACACCGTCGCGGAGCCGTCCTCGGTGAGCACATGGCCGAAGTTTCCGGTCAAGAACGCGATCTCCGCCGACGCGAACTCCACGGGTACATACGTTGAGCTCACATACTGGACCGTCGCAGACTCCTATATATGGAAGACGATGGGTAATTAATTAAGCTGCAAAACCAACAAGATGAGAATGGCTCTTCTGGCTGCGGGTTTGTACGCACCTGCAGCTGCAAAGAGCGCGAGCCGGAGCCTGACGCCATAGCAGATGCAGCAACCATTGTTGGTGGTGCCGCCGGTAGAAGAACGCTGGTAGGATTCGGAGGAACGACCTGGTCGAGGCGGCGGGCAATGGAGATGTGGCTGAGCAAGGGGATAAGGATGAGGTGGGAGTCGATCCTGCGGTTGACTTCCCTGAACCTCTCTGCCTGGTCGTCGGCGTACAAGAACTTCCGGCGCACGCTCCATTTCTGGCAAGCAACGACGAGATCGTGCGCCTCCTGGAGCGTGTCGCCCAGCCCGGCCAGCGGTTGCGCCACCCCCGGGTCCTGCAGCTGCACCAGCAGGTCGCCGATCACGGATACGCGGCGCGCCAGGTTCTGGCACTCCAGCTTGTTCTGCCGGGCCGTGTCCGCCGCCGTGGTAATCTTCGTGACAAGCCCGTGGACATACAAAGCCAGCTGGGCCACCGTCGCCAAACCCGCCACCGTGGTGGCCGCCATGGCAACCAGACTAGCTACACTGTATACCAACTAGCAAGACGTTAATTAGTACTACTGCAATCAAGCCACATTAACATTAAAACCCACAACAAGCAGAGGTGGATATATACATGGTCGTCGCCTCGCCGGAAGACGGCCGAGTCGTCGACTCCGCGTTATACTACTTATTATTACTTCACATTATTTCTCTAGGATAGGATTAATTTGAAACAATCATTTCTCACTAATGATATTGATTTGGTATTGTAGACGCTGATAGTTTTTCTATGAATTTAATCAAATCTAACAAAGTCAACTCTAATGTGCAATGCATTTTGAAATGAGGAGAGCACTTTGTTAACTTCTTCAAACCTAGGTAACAAAATTATCATCTGACTGAAAAAAACTTTGACACCAATTTTCATCTAATAGTTGGTTAATTAATTTGTTGCACATTTTTATGCAACTTTAGATGGATTTGTACAAAACAAATTATGTAATTATCGTAGGATTTGTTGATGTTTGTCAGGATCTAAATTATTGTGATACACATTGGCTAAATGGAATAACCGAGTGAACAAAAAAAGTAAAATGGGTATAATAAGAAAATCTTAGTTAAACCATGTAACATGTGTGATAAGCAATCCAAATAATTCAAAAAACGGAAGAAAAAAATCTTAGTTAAGAAGGTTCATGTAAGGAAACGGTCCCAAATCACGATCTATTCTCTTTTCAAAACCCACAACACAAGCTTGGGCTCTTCCTACATGCCATAAATGGCCCAACAAAAACAGAATCGCTGGCAGGCCAGCTGGTCCATGGGCGCGGTGGGAATGGGCTTTCCTTTCGGATACTCACCTGTCTATTTTCCCATACTTATTCTTAATAGCAGCAGGGTGCCTTCCGTGCCTCTTAAAAAACATAGATGAATCATCGCATCTCAGTCCTCAACGGAATCAAAGTAGCTTCATCAGCACCACCAGTAAGCCACTTGTTTTTTGCAGATGATAGCATGCTGTTTGTCAAGGCCAGTGCAGATGGAGTTGTTGAGATGTCTTCTCTCGTGGAGAGTTTTTGTAATATAATGTGTGAAAGGATAAATCTGTCGAACTCATCAATCCACAAGCTACCTCCCACCCCTGCCCGTGCACGCGAACCTGGATCGGGGGGGTAGTCCGTCGGATGTGACAACATTTCGTGTGCCATCAGCGTTGAAGCCCCCCCCCCCCTCCTCTCCTCAAATTGTGGGTTTCAAGGCAACATGGTGAAGGTGAGGTGGCACGGCTGCCGAGCCAACCGGGGTCAGGGTGGAGGAGAGGAGACTATCTGAAGATAACTTCGAGGAATAATACTAATATCAATCAAATGAACCTGCTTCAATTGATGCATGTTCATTGATTTTGTTGTAATGTATAACACTAATTAAAGATTTTTAAATCCATCAAACTGAATTTTATTTTAGGTGCAACTAGAACTACTCCGAGTCTTCATCATCATCCTCATCCTTGTTGGTGTTGTCCGAGGTATCGATCCATATGTCCTTCCAACGTTCGTCGTCTGACGTGAAGATCAACCTCCCACATGCTTCAACGATATCGCACTGCGATATCGCCAATGCCTTCCTCCGATGCCGGGTCCACCCGCTCCGCGCGGCGCCTTGCCGTCCTCTCCGTCCAGTAGGCGCGCTCTTTGGCGACGTCCTCCGGGTGGCGTCGGCGCCACTCCGCCATGGCTCACTCGTCCTCCTCGGCGACGAGTAGGCGGCGCTGCAGCTGAAGGTGGTCCGCACGGTCCTGGTCCGTGATTAGACGAGGCGGAGAGGCGACGGCATGCGCATGTTCGCGCGTGTAGACGCCCCAAAAGTTCATCTGCGACGGAGGCCTCTCTAGGCGCCACGCCGCCGCGTCGTATGCGCTACGGAACGTGCCGAGGCCGAGCCGAACTTCGCCGAACCGGATCTCGGCGGAGTACCAACCGTTGGGGCACTCGCGGATGACGCGGTAGCCCGAAGATCCCCGGCGGCGCGGCGGCATGGTGGCGCGGTGGTGGCGGGGCGCTAGAAGCGGCGAGAAAGCGATGGAAGCGGCGAGGTAGTGAGGGGATGGGCGCGTGGCAGTGTGGTGGAGCGCGTGGCGAGCGCCGCATTTTATAGGCGCGCGTGAAGCGGCACGCCAAATCTACCGCGCGAGCTGCCGCTATTCCCCGCGCGCTAGTTTCCCGCCTCCGCTGCCGGGTCGTCGACTCCGCGTTATACTACTTAATATTACTTCACATTTTTAAACTAAAGACTTTTTTCAAAATCATGAACTTTTTTCATTTCGTGAACATTTTTAGAATTAGCGAACATTTTTTTTGAATCATGAACAGTTTTTTCAAATTCGTGGGCATTTTTCGGATTAGTGAAGATTTTTTCAATCGTGAACATTTTTTCCAAATTCGTGAACATTTTTCAAATTGGCGAACATTTTTTTTGAATCATGAATGTTTTTAAAGTTTGTGAACATTTTTTTACAAATTCGTGAACAGCTTTGGAATTCCAGAGCATTTTTCCGTAATCATGAATATTATTTTTTGAAATCGTGATAGTTTTATGAAAATTAGGAACTTTTTTTATATCCCAAATTATTGAATAAAAGAAAAAACAAACAACGAAGAAAGGAAATAGGCAGCGTCCCGGCCTGCAGAGATTTGCGGAGCTGAGCTCGGCCTGGTCAAGCAGCAGGCCCGTTACGCAAGCACGTCCGTCTCTTGGCTTTGCCGCGCGCGTCAGCGACATCAGATTGTTTAGTACCACCTCGCCTAGCGAGGGCGGAGGAGTCCGCGGAGAATGCTACAAGAGGAGGGGCCGCGGCCCGCTCCCACGCAGGTTTGGCTAAATGAGATCGAGTGCAGCCTCTATCAAGATTTGTTTGCCACTTGTTTGTCATTAAGCTTCTGAGTCTCTTTGCCATCCTATAGCGGTGAAAGGTCAAAGTTACTCTGAAGCTTAATGCGAACATGTGACCAATGCATTTTGAACCGGACGCGTCTACCATCTGGCTCAGCTCGTCGCTGTGGTCTGAAACTACAGTTATTTTAATTAAAATTTTCATTGCTTGCTTCAATCTTTATTTCATTTTTTTTTTGTCAAACGGGCATCCTAACTATTACAACAAGGACTATATTGCAGATTTTTTTTTAACAGCGGAAACATCTATAGATTTCTTTTTCAACAAAGATTGTGTTGTGGCCACATAGCTCATATTGCAGAATTGTTTTTGCAACATGAAAGGTTAGATTGTTTTTGCGATAGAAAGCATCTTGCAGAAGAAGAACGAAGAAAAAAAACAATGGCTCTTAGGTCGTTCGCGCATAAATTGAAAACTGAAGATAGAAGAAAAAAAAACAAATCGAAAACTAAAGATAGCCAGTGGTAATTTTGATGGCGGAATAGCATATTCTTTAGTCGAGACAAAAGTAATCGGTCTTGTTCTTTTATAATGGAACCGTGCTACAAATGTGTTGAGACCAATTTTACAGTGCAAGGTCGTGAACATTAGAGAACTTCCCTCAAACTTGTTAAAGGGTTCACTTTGCAACCACAAACTTTGAAATGGTTTAGTTTATCTCAGTTATGTCTTTGTCGGGCAATAGGTACCTCTAAAAACACATGTAAATTTTAGTTGAGAATTTACTAGATTGTCCATTGTATTATGCTTGATCGACTGGAATTTGCTCAAATTTTTCCATGTTGAGTTTTGAACGTATATTTTGAACTTGAAATTCAAGCCGCAAGAAGCACAACCCTTCTTAAAAGATTTGTAAATTATTTGCCAATATGGTTAAATTTTGGATAAGATTGACATGCCGATTAAGTGAAACTTGCTTTAGTTTCGAGTTCAAATTAGTTGTTCAAGCAAACTATACTATTGTTCAAATAATATATAGATCAGAAAAATTCATTAACGAGTCGGGTTAAACTATAGCTAAAATTGAGATACGGTTTGAGAGAAAAAAAACATCATGTTTTTGTTTTAGCTGTGAGTGAGAAAATGATGACACGACAAAAGGATGATAATTTTTGTGATATACTGTTGGCTAGGACCAAAAAATGTCAACAGGCTAAACCAGTTTAATGAGAACAAAAAAGGGTGAAGCAAACCATTTTCAAGGTTTAGGAAGGTGAACCAAAGCAAATTAAAAAACTGTTATAAAATGAGCTACAGGACAAGTTTATAATTTTTTTTTGACAGTCTCACAAAACTTTATTACATCGTCACAAATGTTTACAGAAGACGAAATCAAGATTACTAGGTTGCCCTAACCAAACATGACGGCCGAACCCTAACAGATTATGAGCCCCAACATTCGAGATTCTGAATTCATGACTTAAAAAACAAGAATTAAAAAGACTAGCCCTATCCTTTATCTATTGAACGATGGAACCGAAATCAGCTCCGCTCCTTTTTTTTTATCGCCTCAACAGCACCCTTGCAATGTGAAGCAACTGAAAATTTCCTGGACAGAAAGATCATCTGCTAGATGGGTCAACAGACATCTCTCTGCAGAGACATCTGCTAGGTTATTCTTTTTCCCATAAAAATTGGTGTTCTACTGTGACATCATGAAACCCCCAAATTAAACTGAAAAGGCAGCCCAAAACAATTTAAAAACACCGTGACTGACGTCATGGGCCCGCCCGTCCGTCCGTCGTCATCCGAGCGCGGCCTGCCGCTCTTGTCGTCTTCGCTCGCCACCTCACCATTGCCGCCCGCGACCGCCCCCCGTCGCCGGAACCTGCCGCCGTTTCGCTTTCGCCCTCCATTTTAAGCCCCTCTCCCCCCTCCCTCGTGATGCCGTCCCCAGAGCCCCACTCGCCACTCCCACCTGCCCACCTCGCGTCCTCCCCCTTCCCCTTCCCTCCCCGCCACCGCCGCCGCGATGCCGCCGCCCCCTCCCGCTCCCCGGCTCCCCCTCCTGCTCGCGCTATTGATCGCGTGCGCCGCGTCGGGGGTCGGCTGCTCGGGCCCGCGGTTCGCGCAGCTCGACCGCCTCCGCGAGCTCCACCAGCGGGAGCGCCGGCCTGCCGCCGAGCAGGCGGACGCCGCGCGCGGGCTCCTCGCGCGCCTCCTCCCCTCCCACCCCGCCAGCTTCGAGTTCCGGGTCATCTCCACGGTACGGGTGCTTCGTTCCGACGGGATTTTAGGTTTCAGCGGTTGCTGGAAGTGGCGTCGCATCAGCAGCGTAGCCGACGACTGAATGCAGTGAGCAATTCGCTAGGTTGAGAAGCCAATTGGCGAAGTGCGCCGTTTGATTATAGAGTGTTTGATTCGAGTGGGCGGCTGGTTTTTTTAGCACAGGATGTGTAAACATCTGGCGACTGAGGTCATGGACTGATGGATTTTGGCAAACATCTGAGAAACGTAATGCCTAAATCCATCGTAGGCTGGTGGATTCTGCACCTGGTATTTGGTGATTTCCACCTGTTAAAACTGAAGCCACAGATTTGGTGATTTCCACCTGTTAAAACTTAAAACTGATTTCGACCGTGTATCCTTTTAGCGTCGACCGGGTGGATTTTTAGCTAGGTTCATGGTAGGTATATTTGTTTGACTCTCTAGTATCTGTCAACAAGGATTCACAATCCCTTCCACTGAAATTACAGGCGCAATGTGGCGGAAAGGCGTGTTTCATCATCAACAACCATCCATCGTTTGATGGAGAAGGAACTCCCAAGATACTGTATGCTTCTTCCTTTTGTTCTACCATTCATTGTGCCCTTGGTGAAAAATCTTTTGCAGCTGTAGAATGTTAACCTTTTTAGCCTCATGTTACTGTCTCTTTTTATGCAAAGGATATTACACATGTGTCGGCGTTATTTATATGCTGCATCTTGCCAAAATTACATGTTAGGTGGCCCACTGATGACTGATCTAAATATGTCTCCTATTCCGCAAACAATGAATTTCACACCCCATTTTGTTAGTTCCCTACGAGCCTTACGTTTACTCCCTGCATGCACTGAAAACCTTCCAGTATTTTCATATGCTTTGGTATCAGCACCATTTTTATTTTTGGATGTTATATATGTGTCCATAGTGACCTTTGCTTTTATATATTCTTTGGGACAGAGCAAGTCCTGCTAGAATCATGTACCAGTCCTACTTGCTAATTTGAGTGCCTAATGTGCAGTTTAAAATATCATTCTGCATTTCTGCTATATTAGTTTAAGGGTTACTTAGACATGATACAGCATTTTGATTTGGCCTTTAACTTATTATAAGTTTATCCCTATACTTTCTATGTAGTAAAATCGGACAGAAGTCATTCACATTTGTTCTTGTATTTTGACCAGGATACTTGGAGCAACTGGGGTAGAAATTTCTGCTGGTCTTCATTGGTATTTAAAAAATTATTGTGCGGCACATATATCATGGGCTAAAACTGGTGGTGCACAATTATCATCTGTTCCATATCCTGGCTCACTACCTCGTGTTCCTGCTGGTGGCATTTTGATTCAAAGACCTGTTGACTGGAGCTACTACCAGAATGCAGTTACATCCAGTTGTAAGCCGAACTTTCTTTATAACTTTGATATTCTCGTTTGCCATCTGCTGAGCATGTTTTCCAATTTCAAGCATTAGAGCACTTGCGGAATTATAGTTGTGAAGCTGTGTAGATCAACTTTTTGAACCCCATAACGTGGTATCCTGTTAATGATGACTTCCCGTTACGTTGATGAAGACATGATAGATATGCTCAGTTTGTTTTGTTTTATGTCATGTATTATTCCCCCTCTTTGTTGTTATATACAATTGGATGATTTCTGGTTACTAATAGTGATGCTATTCCTTCTCTCAAGAGCTCATTCTGACTTAAAAAATAAATAAAATTGTTTAATCCTTTTGTATTGGTAATGATGTGTTTAAAGATTATTTTTCTTGCTTTTAAGATTCTTTTGCTTGGTGGGATTGGGAGCGCTGGGAGAAGGAGATTGATTGGATGGCTCTTCAAGGAATCAATTTGCCTCTAGCTTTCACTGGGCAAGAGACTATATGGCAGAAGGTTTTTCAGGTCTGTGTGTGTGCGAGTTTATTTTTTGAAACATGCTGTATACTGAATAAATTAAACTGTGCATTTTCCGTACGTTCTTAATCATTAAATCTTTGTAAAGAAAGCCCATAATCCAGGTAGAAATATAAGCTGAATGGTGATGTAGAACAGCAAATGCTAGCATGAATACTAATCAAGAGGTAGACCATCAAGGCAATTCAGATAAGCGAACATGGAAGTACCTCATCATATTTCCAAGTGGGATGCCATGTTGCACTGTTAGCACAGATGATTTAGATTGGATTCATGATGCTTAATGTTGTCCTATTGTGAAGTGCGGAGGATCATCTGGGATTCTGGGTAGAGTAAATGATGTAACCTTGGTTCTGCATGTCCGTACTCTGTTGTTTAAGACAACGCGGACTAATTTCGTAAAACACCATGTGGCGATAATGTCCTGTGTCCATTAGTGATTGTTTCAACTTATAGTTTTATATCATTCTGCTAGTAATTTGAATTTCATCCCACCCTTGCATACTTGCAGAGGTACAACATTAGTAAATCTGATTTGGATGATTTCTTTGGTGGGCCGGCCTTTCTTTCATGGTCTCGGATGGCCAATATGCATGGGTAAGTTACTATATGGTGCTTCAGGTTTACAATTAGAGCCTCCCATCTATTTTTTTTCAAATTACAGGACTCTTAGTTGATCGCATATTTTTTTGCATTATAAACAAGATATGCTGTTAGTTTTCGAATTCTTTTCATCTTCAACTTAAATCTGATCCAAGTCTTCTCAATCAAGTTGCCAAGTTATGAATTTTTGCTATCTTAACTTCCAATAAGACATTGGTCTCCTCTTTAGTAGTCAGAAATGCTTAACTACTTTTTAATCTTGTCTTTTTGTATGCAGTTCTTTTTCTTAATTCAAAAGCATGTCATGAGATTATGTATTCAGGGTGAGTAGTCGTAGTTACTGGGAGCGGTTATATGTAGTTGCATGGATTTCTGAATCTAGACGACATCATGTCTAAGTTGCTTTATCTTGAATGAACTCATAAATACATTGTAAAATGGTTCTCAGATGGGGTGGGCCTCTTCCTCAGACTTGGCTTGATGATCAATTAACTCTTCAGAAGAAAATTCTTTCTAGGATGTATGCATTTGGCATGTCCCCAGGTGACGTTGTAGTACAGTTCTACTATTTCTGAGTTTTGTTTTTCTGCACCTTTTTACTCTACCCACCTCCCTTCCCTTGCAGTTCTTCCAGCCTTTTCTGGTAACATCCCTGCTGCACTGAAGTTAAAATTTCCCTCAGCTAAAGTCACCCACCTTGGAAACTGGTAAGAGTGATATTCGAAACAATACTTGCTGAGCATATTATTGCCATGATGAAATACTTAAATATAACGTATCGAGCCATGTCCAGTTCTGGACACTGCTGAATTCTCAGCAATTTTATATATTCACGTGCTCCACCATCATTGTCTTTCATTGATGTTGTCACAACGTACCTTATACCTTCTATTCGGTTCTCTGAATGTCTTGCACATCTGAGTGTCTTGGCCTGTAGGCTGTTGACCGAATCAATCTTGGATATTCGACACACTATAGTTCTTGATGCCAGCAGCGATTTGCACTTAAGATTCGCGACAAACTTCGGCTCTTTTGCTTGCTCATTTAACATTGGGTGTTTTTTCGTATGTATATCAATTTATTGTTGAAAAAGAAACTGGCACCAAATTCCTAAGGTATGCCAGCTATTTGCACCAACATTATTTGTCAACACAGTTCAACAAATGTGAATAACTTTTTTGCGGATCAACTAATGTAAATTAGAGTAATTTATCAGATGTTCTGCAGGTCTTTCTTGTTCATATTCACTATGGTTATACTTAAGCTATATGCGCTTATTTCATTCTCTTCTGTGATATTAAGGTTCACAGTTGACAGCAACCCACGGTGGTGTTGCACATATCTTCTTGATGCATCCGATCCCTTATATGTAGAAATCGGGAAGTTGTTTATAGAAGAACAAATCAGAGGTAGGATGTTTTACTCAAAACTGAACTCCATTTTTGTAAAGCATGGTATCTTGATAGCAGACCCAAGTCAATGCCTGTTCTAAAATTAGTGTCATGATTGGAAATTCATCATGAGAGTAGAGAGGACCTAGTGTTGGCTCCTTTACCTGTTATTCCCTAATAGTGTCAATACTACTGAGTAAATTGCTCTATTAGTTAGCCCTCTGTGTGTTATTTTGTATGTCATATCCAAAACAGAAGGATAACAAAGGTCCACTCCGTAATCATGCCTGTAATGTGTTGTTGGGCAGTGACGACATGTTGCCAATTGGTGCAACAGTTCGTTTTGGTGAGGTGAATGCTATAAAAGTTCCTTAGTTTAAAATATGATGAACCTGGACACCTGGTCAATATAGTTTAGGAAAAAAATCAACTGCGGGATGGATATATGCTTGCTTTTTTTTAGAAGACTGCCTAACTTATATTTAGGTACTAGATTTTCCTGCTTTGCAGATTTTTTTTATCATAATAAATATTCAATCCCTAAAACATATGATGAGTTTTGATGTTCTTTGCACAGAATATGGTAGGACAAGTCATGTATACAACTGGTATGTTTCTTTCTATCATTCAAACTATTAGGAGTTCCCGTTTGATGAACTCATTGTCTCATTTGGTGATATCTTCTGTACATGTAGTGATACTTTTGATGAGAACACCCCTCCATTGAGTGATCCAAACTATATTTCTTCCTTGGGTGCTGCGACATTCAGGGCAATGCAAAGTGGTGATGATGATGCTATTTGGTTAATGCAAGTGAGTTCTTTTGAAGTGTTAAAATGTTGTTAACACTTGCGATAGATTGGTATGTAAAATGTGATTGTGAGGATTGTAGGGTATGTATATCTTGGTTGATGCGCTTAATTTTTCGTTCTAATCCCTCTTCAGCTGCATAATTCTCTTTCCAGTTACCAATGTTTTCTTGCTGCATGAAAACACACTTGAATATTTGATATGAAACTTTCACTGACATGTATTATCCTTTACAGGGTTGGTTGTTTACTTACGATCCTTTCTGGGAACCCCCACAAATGAAGGTGCAATCTCATGAAAGTTTGATATTTTGATAATATGTTAAGTACTGTTCTGTTAGTTTTGCTAACCTTTTGTTAGATTACAGTTTTCTTGAGATCTGTATCTTTACTTTTTTAGTGACATAAATAATTTACATTGTGATTTGTGCAAGTGGAACGGTCCCTCTGAAAATTAGGATTTATGATGTGATATATCTAAAATGAATACTGCAATGATGTGAGGTGATCCTGTTTATTTGTTACCACACAAGCCTTCAGTGTTCCAGTAACATATTATAATACCAATAATGGGCAATTTGGATGGATGTCATCTGTAAGGTTACCTCTCTGATACTATTCACTTATTCAGCTTATGCTAATTAGGAAGTCAGTGCCTGCAGTGACATATACTTAATTCCACAACTGGCATACTCAACAAGTGTTGATAAGAGCACAGACCCTGTGTTTCTAGTCATTAACTCTAGCGTTTTTTTACTGAAGTCTTGTGAAAAGGCGGCTACTGCTACTCATCACCAAATTGTCGTGTTTTCTAATTACAGTGTGCAGTTTTTATGCTACGAGGTTTCTCTTTTTTTACATCAAATTCTGTGTTGGTTAGGCACTACTGCATTCTGTTCCAGTTGGCCGAATGATTGTTCTCGATCTGTATGCTGAAGTGAAACCAGTATGGATCAATTCTGATCAGTTCTATGGTGTCCCCTACATCTGGAAAGTCATCTCTCCACTCCATAAACGCACTATCTATTCAGTTAAATAAACATACCTTGTCATTGTTTCCTTTTGTCATAAAGGAATTGGTGCTATCTTTTCTTCAGGTGCATGCTTCATAATTTTGCTGCGGATTTTGAAATGTATGGTGTCTTGGATGCTGTTGCTTCTGGGCCTATTGATGCTCGACTAAGTGAAAACTCCACAATGGTATATACATCATTTGCTTAATCAGTTGTTGCTGCTACTGAACTTGCAAATATTCTATGTGCTGATCTCTTTCTTCGAACAACGACGTCTGTTATAGGTTGGAGTTGGCATGTCTATGGAAGGTATCGAGCAAAATCCTATTGTTTACGACCTTATGTCAGAAATGGGTTTTCATCACAGACAAGTGGATCTTCAGGTGAAATTTCATAAACCATTTTGAAAGCGAGCTTTATGCAATAAATATATATTGTTCTTGTGTAACATGGCAGTTGCTATATAATACATCATTTGGTTTCTTAGATATATGAAGATTTTGAGCCATATTTTTACACATTTTCTGTTTGATGTATGCTTCAGAATTAACTAGTTCATCAGATTAGCATGTGATGTGTTTAGTTTGCAGCAAATGTGGCCTGCTACTTATTGTGCACTTCTTTCATTTATGTTGGGCCCTTAGAGCTTGCTGATTAGCGCAACCAATTCTTAGATTTCATCAGACTTTCACTGTTTCCAGGTATGGATTGAGACATATCCAACAAGAAGATACGGGAAATCAGTTGTTGGATTGCAAGATGCTTGGCGAATTTTGCACCAAACTTTATATAACTGTACAGATGGTAAAAATGTAAGTTGTGGTATGAAATCTGCCATATGTAATCATCATACCTTGTATCCATTTTCGTCGAGCGTTAGATAAGCATAAACTAGTAATAGATCCCTAAAAAAAGCATATCCTAGCAATAGGAAATAGTGTGAAGTAACAAAACTGTACATTTCTGAGTTTACATTTTTCTGTGTTGTACACCTGTTCTTAGCTTCTATTTCTAAACTTTTGCTCAATTTACTTCTGTGATTCTTTAATGGTTTGGTTGTGTTCTCTATTGTTATCTTGCTCATGAATTTATTATTGTAATAGGACAAAAACCGGGATGTGATAGTGGCGTTCCCAGATGTTGAGCCTTTTGTTATTCAAACACCAGGATTGTATACGAGAACTAGCAAAAATTATTCTACAATGTCATCAGAGAATTCTGTCGTGAAGGATGCATCCAATGATGCATATGATCAACCACATATATGGTATGATACCATTGCTGTTATACATGCCCTAGAGCTTTTCCTTGAATATGGAGATGAGGTATCTGACAGTAGCACCTTCAGGTAAGAGCACAGGTGCTCATATTGCTTAATTTTTGGCGTAAAATTGTTACTCTTTTGGTTAATGTTTCAGTATTATGATATTGCAGGTGGTAGTATTTTCACATTTTGTTGTTTCATTGATCAGCCTTCAATATGCTCAGCTTCTTAGTGACTTGTTTGATTTAATTCGTCCCTATAGGGCGCAAGATAAGTATGCCATTTGCAAGCTAAAAAGGTGTTAACTTCAATGGGCTTTGTGCTAATGCTATGTCATTGGCAAGTTCAAAAAAGTATTATCTTCAACAGGCTTTGTGCATGCTAACTATTCTGAACGGCTGAATTAAAAAACCTCCAGAACTTTGTCCGACTATTATCTTCTGGCATTTCAGAACCTTTGATGGTGTAGCAGTTGTTTAGTTTCTTATTCCCATCTAGAATTGTTTTTACCTGAATTTCTGATATGTTCCTTGTTGCTTTCTATTCAGCTAAACTAATTTGAATTGATAGTAAACACGATCTGATTGTTATTCTGCGATGAAAATTTTGGAACCAAGTTGTTTTTTTTCAATAGATGATGAGTCGTGCATATACATCTTTGGAGCATCAAATGGTGATGTTAAATAAGTTAATTCAATCTCATGAATTTAACAGATATGACCTCGTGGATTTGACTCGTCAGGCTCTGGCCAAATACGCGAACCAAATCTTCCTAAAGATAATCCAAGGCTACAAATCAAACAACATAAACCAAGTGACCACCCTGTGTGAGCGCTTTCTAAACCTTGTTAAGGATCTTGACGTGCTGCTAGCCTCTCATGAGGGATTTCTGCTTGGGCCCTGGTTGGAAAGTGCAAAGGGCCTTGCACGAAGCAAAGAACAAGAGATACAGGTAATAACTTTTATCTTCTGATTTTTTTTTTAAGTACTGGACGGTTTCATCCTTACCTGCTTCATTAGTTGATGGCAACCAAGGCCAAAGGAGTCAAAACTGCTAGGTAGACCAATTCTGTTGTAGATCGTTGTGGGTACTAGGCCACTAAGTATTAAGCTTTGATCTTGTCATGCAATGCTATTGTATATACGAATCTTAGTATTCCGAAGGTTGCTAAAAAAAACCTTACATGTAATATTGTTCATTGCTGACATTCAACTGCTTTCAAACGGGTGCAGTACGAATGGAATGCTAGAACCCAGATTACGATGTGGTTTGACAACACTGAAACAAAAGCAAGCCTGTTGCGTGATTACGGTGAGACAGCATCACACATGCCACCCTGACCTCCTTCTTACCCTTTTCTCTTTAATTCTTTTTAACAAGTTCTGTTGCAGCAAACAAGTACTGGAGCGGCCTGCTGCGGGACTACTACGGGCCAAGGGCCGCCATCTACTTCAAGCACCTGATATCAAGCTTGAAGAAGAACGAACCTTTTGCGCTGGAAGAATGGAGGAGGGAGTGGATTGGCCTCACCAACAACTGGCAGAGCGACAGGAAGGTCTTCGCGACCACAGCCACCGGAGACGCCCTAAACATCTCCCGGTCGCTGTACATAAAGTACCTGCGCAATGCCGATTCACTTGGGCTAGATGGTATGGACTCGTTCGGAAAGCCTGCAAGCTTGTAAATTTCAAGCTCCTGGGTATGTATCTCTTAAGAAATTTATAGAAGATCAGATGGGATGTTTTAGCTAGAGGTCATCAAACGGTTGGGTGTTTGGGTCAATGATTTTTCACTCCATGATCTGATTGCACGGTGAAACATGCCTTTAGTTTTGTTTTCGATTTGACTGGTATGTAATCATGAAACTAGGGGTCAAATGCAGTCCCTGTTGTGGCTTCAGGCGTGTTCGCAAAATGCACTACCCCCTCCGTTCCAAAACAAGTGTACATGTTAGACGCAAAATGCACTACCTGAACTGGGCTCTGTCAGATATGAAAAGCAGACGATTCTCAAAAAAGTAAATAAAACGAAAGTAAATAATTCTTCACTTACTGAGCAGTGGTGGGCATGACCTTTGGGCACATTCACAAGACCGGTGGTTGGTGACCCTAGATCCTATTTGACTTTGGACTTCCGGTGCCTCATGTGGCCTAGCAAACAGCAGATCTAGAACGGCACAGGCATACAAGACTACCACCACGCCCATGTTCACAAAGTAAAGCAGAGAGAGAATTGACAGCGACCTCCTTATTAATCAATAGCATCATGCTGAAACATAAGATGGATTAACCAAAACACCAAACCAAACTCGAGCACCACCACAAGAATCCCCAGGAACAAACTTATTGCACCGACGACGACCCATCTGACATCTAGACCCCTGATCAACCAACCAGCTAGCTACATCAAAATTTCAAATCCAAACATACATATTGCGCCTAGAGCTTGAGGAAGACAAACTCCTCGATCGCGGGGATCTCCCCGATCTTGGTCAGCGTGGCCTTGCTGGGCTCCTCATCAACACCGATCGCCATGATAGCCGTCTTGCGGGGAGCGATCCTCCCGACGCTCATGAAGCTGACGTTGACGTTCTCCTCGCCCAGGACGCTTCCGACCGACCCGATCATGCCGGGCTGGTCCACCTGCCTGCACAGGATCAGGCTGCCCTCCATGCTCACATCCACCTCGAACGCTCCGACCTTGGTAAGGTGAGGGATGCCGTCCTTCACCCGCCCCTCCACCGTGACCAATCCAGAGTCAGATATCGCACTCGGGAATTTGGAATCCACATTGGCTATCTGAACCTGAATGTACTCGAGAGGTGTCTCGGGTGAGGGTGAGCCATCCATCACGATTTTCTCCTCGCTGACACGGATGCCCCTCTGCTTCGCGGTGAAGTCAGCGTTGACCAGATTGACGAAAACGTCGGAGATTGGCTCGATCACACCCTTGGTGATCATCGCACGGAGAAGTCTCGTGTCAAGATCATCGGGAGCCCTTGCAGATGCATAGGTCACCTTCACAGACTTGATACCGCCACCACCAGCAACTAGCTGGACAGCTAGGCGCCCAAGCTTTTCAGCGAGCATGACATAAGGTGCAAGCTCTGACAGCACCTGTATGAAACACAACGATATAAAGACAGATTCCAGATGTCACAGAAGGAATAAGTTTGGAGTCAACAGAGAACAAGAGGCAATACCTCAGCAGGAACCATTGGTGCATTGACCGCAGAAGCTGCAAGCTCCCCTTTCAGAGCTCCAGTGACAGCTTCAGCTATTTCAATAGCCACTCCTTCCTAAGGAATTTGAGATGTTTTCAGCATTTTGGCAGTTTAGATAATAGAACCTGAATGCAGGTCATCACAACATCTCTGCGCTAATTCACCATACCTGTGCTTCTACTGTGCTGGCACCAAGATGTGGTGTCACAGTAACATTCTCATGCAGCACTAACTTGCTGTCTGCTGCTGGAGGCTCTTTAGTGAACACATCAAGAGCAGCCTAACATACAGATGTAAATATATAAGCGCGACTGGGTAAAACAACTGCACAGAATTCAGTAAAGCTTGAAGTACCAAAGGGAAGCACATCAAGAGCAGCCTAACATACAGATGTAAATATATAAGCGCGACTGGGTAAAACAACTGCACAGAATTCAGTAAAGCTTGAAGTACCAAAGGGAAGAGAACTGGACAGACCTGTGCAACAATTCCTGCATCAAGAGCCCTGACTAGAGCATCTTCATCAATCACACCACCACGGGCAACATTTATAATCCGAACGCCCTTCTTCATCTTCGCGAAGGCTTCATCGTTGAGCATCTTGTTTGTTGAAGGAGTAAGGGGCATATGCAACGAGATAAAGTCAGCAGTTGTCATGGCCTCTTCCATGCTTACTAGGTCAACTCCAATAGCGCGAGCACGATCAGCAGAGGCATATGGATCGTGTGCAATCACGTGCATTCCTAGACCCTTGGCACGGCGTGCGACCTCTGACCCGACCTTTCCAAATCCAAGGATAGCAAGAGTTTTGCCAACAAGAGACACACCAACATACTTGGTTCGCGCCCATTTACCTATACAAGAGTGAAGTCAGCAAACGAGGTTGCTAGATAAACATCAGCGAGCAATTTCATACGAGATACCAACTTGAGCTAAGCATTAGTAAAAGCGGCGACAAGATCACTATGACTGCTACAACACTGTGCGTAGTGTTGCTGCTTCTATTTGTGAATCATTGGTCATATATTGTTTACAAGAGAGGCTGCATCTAGCCTGAGGTATCGTTTCAGATCAAGCACCGAATCGAAGGGATAAACGATGATGATTGTTTTCTCCGGAAAGTATCCTCCCAAGATTCGGCATCCCAGGAAATAGTTAACATCATAAGTAACAATATGTGTACGGGACAAGACATGACCGCACGTCTGCACGATACAGAGGTGGTAGGTGCTTTTCCTCAACGCGATAGAACAGAGAAAGTCTCGCAGAATTCAGATCGCGGAGTAAAAAACTCACCAGCCTTGAGCGAGGCGTCGGCCTGGGCGACGTTCCGGGCCATGGCGCAGAGCAGCGCGATGCCGTGCTCGGCGGCGGCGACGGTGTTGGCGGTGGGCGCGTTGACGACGAGGCAGCCGTGCTCGGTGGCGGCGGCGAGATCGACGTTGTCGATCCCGACCCCCGCGCGGCCGACGACGCGGAGCCGGCCCCCCGAGGCCTCGAAGACGTCGCGGCCGACCTTGGTCCCCGAGCGCACGATGAGCGCGTCGCAGAGCGAGATCTTGGCGCGGAGCTCCTCGGGGGAGAGGCCGTAGGAGCAGTCGACGTTGGCGAACTCCCGGAGCAGCGCGAGCCCCGCGGCGCCGAGCTTCTCGGCCACGAGCACCGTGGGCTTGCCCTCGACGGCCACCGCGGCCGTCGCGGGCGGGGACGCGGTCGACGCGGCGGGGGCGGCGGGCGCGGAGACGCAGATGCGGCCGCGGTTGGCGCGGCCGCGGGCGCGGGCCGGGAGGCGGAGCGCGGAGGACGGGGCGAGGGCCGCGCGGCGGGCCGGGGCCGGGAGGAGGGCGCGGTGGTGGGTGGCGGCGGCGGTGGTCGGGGACGGCGCCGCCATGGTGGGGTTTGGGGTTTTGGGGGTGGGGTGGGGTGGGCTCTGGGCTCTGTGGGGAGCTGTCGTGACGCTGGTGATTCGGTGGGTGGGTGTGCGGCGCTTTTGATTTATAGCGGGGGTGGGAGTGAGTGCGGCCACCTACCAAGATTTGCTTCAAGAGGCGAAGTGGCAAACCGCATCCTGGGTGAGGCTCCGGGTCCGAACCGCAGTTGCCGATGAAACTTGTTTCTATTTATTTTTTGGAAAAAACATGTGATCAAATTCTTTCACGTTTTGATAGATACTCCCCCCAACGACAAGTATTTTGGTACAGAGGGAATATATGGCAGGTGACTGTATATCTAAAAAATTGTAGTCATTTTTTTTGCTTATTCGTCGTTATTCATGCTATATCAAGTTTGGGGGTGCTGCAGTGTCGAGCGAAGATAAATCCTGACTGAGCCGGAGGCAGCAACTATGGCGGCAAGCTTAGGCTGAGTCGGATGCGCCGATGGCAAGCAACGAAGATGACGATCAACATGACGGGGGCGGTGGCTGCTGAAGGGAGATGGACTGATGGTTTAAAATCCAACAGCCTCGGATGTGACTTGGAAGATTTGCAGGCTCTTGTGTCGAAGATGATCTTATATTATTATTTTCGTATGTGAATACATTTCACAATATTAGGGGCTTATTTTGACATTTCCTTTTGGACCTAAGCATTCCTTTGGCAAGACCTTTTTCAGGCTTGGCTCTAAGAAACCTGGCCCTAAATTTTCAATGCTGGACCAATTCGACCCAAAAAATGCAAGCAATGATATTTTCCTATTTAAACTTATAAATTTAATTATTTCCAAAATATGTAGATATATTATTATTACATATCAAGTTTTTTTTAGTTTTTTAGAATTATGTTTCTTTTCATTAAACACCTATACTTTAGTTTTTTGAACAAAAAACTAGAGTCGGAGGGGCTTCGGTCTTGGGCTATCGCGGCTTGCTGCCAATTCCCAGATCTACTGCTCCTTCCTATTGCTCTCCCCTCTGGTCTGCAATTTTTGCGAGTTTGAGATGTGAAGGACTTTGTAATGTTCACACATGATAAGTGTTTTTTAAGGATATGATAAGTGTTTGTGAGGGAGTCCTGGATTAAGGGGTCCTCGGACAGCCGAACTATATACGCGCGCCGGACTATTGGGCTATGAAGATACAAGATAGAAGACTTCTTCCCGTGTCCGGATGGGACTCTCCTTTGCGTGGATGTCAAGCTTGGCGATTCGGATATGTAGATTCCTTTCTCTATAACCGACTTTGTGTAACCCTAGCCCCCTCCGGTGTCTATATAAACCGGAGGGTTTAGTCCGTAGGACGAAGATACAACAATCATAATCATAGGCTAGCTTCTAGGGTTTAGCCATTACGATCTCGTGGTAGATCAACTCTTGTAATACTCATATTCATCAAGATCAATCAAGCAGAAGTAGGGTATTACCTCCATAGAGAGGGCCCGAACCTGGGTAAACATTGTGTCCCCGCCTCCTGTTACCATTAGCCTTAGACGCGCTGTTCGGGACCCCTACCCGAGATCCGGCGGTTTTGACATCGACATTGGTGCTTTCATTGAGAGTTCCACTACGTCGTCACCAGAAGGCTTGATGGCTCCATCAATCATCTACAACAACGCAGTCTAGGAGGAGATCTTCCTTCCCGGACAGACCTTCGTATTCGGCGGCTTCAGACTGCGGGCCAACTCGCTTGGCCATCTGGAGCAGATCGACAGCTACACCCCTGGCCATCAGGTCAGATTTGGAAGCCTAAATTTTGTAGCAGATATCCGTGGAGACTTGATCTTCGACGGATTCGAGCGCATGACGGCTATCCCCTGCCACCACGATGAACAAGACCTAAATCTGTCATCTGGCCACGCTCAGTAGATAGCGCATGTAACCGCTCTGGCCCTAGATCCGGAGCAGACCGCGTCATCCGAAGACGGGAAGCTTAACCCCGCCACGGAAGCCGCAGACTCAGCGGTGCTCGAGCCGCACACAGACCCAACATCAAGCTGGGCTTGTGTCACTGCAACCTCGGACTCGTCTCCGGCCATAGGTTCCGGACCGCAGGCATCCGCCTCCATTAAACCTAATTGGGCGCCGATCTTGGAGTTCAGCTCCGCAGACATCTTCCAGCACTCACCTCTAGGTGATGTGCTAAACTCATTGAAATCCCTCTCCTTGTCAGGAGACTCTCGGCCGAACTATGTCCGGCTCGAGTGGGAAGCGGACGACGAAGAATTTCGTTACCCACCCACCACCCAGTTGATAGCCATTGTCAACAACTTAACCAACATGCTTGATTTCGACTCCGAAGACATCGACAGTATGGACGACGATGCCGGAGAGGAACAGGAACCACCGCCTACGGGGCGTTGGACAGCCACCTCCTCATACGACATATACATGGTGGATACGCCCAAAGAAAACAATGGTGACAATGAAAATCTAGACGAGGATAAACCTCCTGAGATACAGCCAAAGCACCGACGTAAGCGGCGCTGCTCTAAGCCACGCCGTAGTAAAAACAGCAACACCATCACAGGAGAAAACAACCTTCCGGACGATGCCAAAGATAATGAAGACCCCGTCGAGCCAACCTCCAAACAGGACGAACGGGGAAATGGGCAAGCTAGCCCTGTTGAACAGGCCACGAACAAAGACGCGGAGGACAATAATTACCTTCCGCCCTCCGAGGACGAGGTGAGCCTTGGCGACGGAGACTTTATCGTGCCTGAGGAGCCCGCCGAGCAGGAGCACTTTAAGCGCCGGCTAATAGCCACTTCAAGGAGCCTGAAACAGAAGCAGCAGCAGCTTCAAGCTGATCAAGATCTGCTCAATGAAAAATGGACTGATGTCCTGGCAGCCGAGGAATATGGCCTCAACCGCCCAACCAAAAGCTACCTAAACGCAAACTGTTACCACAGTTTGATGACGAGGCAACGGAGCCCGCCTACCAAGGCGTAATGCGGTTGACCGACCACCACGTGGCCGAGACAAAGCGGCACCTCGAGCCGAACACCAGCCCGCACTACCTCGCCGTAAAAATGGAAATACAACAGCTCGGGAATACACACATGACCTGCAACGCGACCTGGAAAATAGAGCAGGTCAGACAAGATCAATCTATGGATCACGGGGCGTGCCCCGATGCGCGATGTTGGCTATCCGGCTGAACGCGACAAACATAACCATGTCCTGGCCAAAAACCGCAGACGAACTCCATCCGAGCTACGTCACAACTTGGCCTGATATAGAGGCGCCGCACAACCCCTTTGCTTCAGTGATGAAGTAATGGGACATGAATTTTCAGAAGGGTTTAAACACGTGAACATCGAATCATATGATGGCTCAACAGACCCCGCGGTATGGATTGAGGATTTTCTTCTCCATATTCACATGGCCCGCAGTGATGATCTTCACGCCATCAAATACCTCCCACTCAAACTCAAGGGACCAGCCAGGTACTGGTTGAACAGCCTGCCCGAAAACTCCATCGGTAGCTGGGAGGATTTGGAGGATGCCTTCCTCGACAACTTTCAAGGCACATATGTCCGACCTCCGGATGTCGATGACTTAAGTCACATAATTCAGCAGCCCGAAGAGTCAGCTAGGAAATTCTGAACTAGGTTGTTAACTAAAAAGAACCAGATCGTCGACTATCCGGATGCTGAAGCCTTAGTGGCCTTTAAACATAGCATCCGTGATGAGTGGCTCGCCCGACACCTCGGCCTAGAAAGGCCGAAGTCCATGGCAGCCCTTACGGCACTCATGACCCGCTTTTGTGCGGGTGAATATAGTTGGGTAGACCGTAGCAATAACAACACAGGCGAACCTGACACTTCTGAAGCCAGAAACAACAACGGCAAGCCCCGACGGAACAGACACAAGCGTCGAAATAATGGCGACAATGCCGAAGACACGGTTGTTAACACCGGATTCAGTGGCTCAAAGTCCGGTCAGCGCAAGAAGCCATTTAAGAGAAACAATCCGGGCCCGTCCAGTTTGGACCGCATACTCAATCGTTCATGTCAAATCCACGGCACTCCTGATAAACCAGCCAATCATACCAACAGAGAGTGTTGGATTTTTAAATAGGCCGGCAAGTTAAACGCCGAGAACAAGGAGAAGGGGTCGCAAAAGCGAGGACGATAACGAGGAACCCCGACCACCGAATACAGGGGAACAGAAGAAGTTTCCTCTCCAAGTAAAAATGGTGAATATGATATACGCTACCCATATCCCCAAGAGGGAGCGGAAGCGCGCACTCAGGGACGTCTACGTGATGGAGCCACTCTCCCTAAAGTACAACCCATCGTCGTCCTGTCCGATCACCTTCGATCACAGGGACCATCCGACCAGTATCCATCATGGCAATTCAGCCACACTGGTCCTTGACCCAATCATTGATGGATTCCACCTTACACGAGTCCTCATGGACGGCGGCAGTAGCTTGAACTTGCTCTATCAGGATACAGTGCGTAAAATGGTTATCGATCCCTCAAGGATCAAGCCCACAAAAACCACCTTTAAAGGTGTCATGCCAGGTGTAGAGGCCTGTTGTACGGGCTCAATCACGCTGGAAGTGGTCTTCGGATCCCCGGATAATTTCTGAAGCAAAGAATTGATCTTCGATATTGTCCCCTTCCGTAGTGGCTATCACGCACTACTCGGACGAACTACATTTGCTCGCTTCAATGCGGTGCCGCACTACGCTTACCTCAAGCTCAAGATGGCCGGACCACGCGGTGTTATAACAGTCAATGGAAACACGGAATGCTCCCTCCGTACCGAGGAGCACACCGCGGCCCTTGCAGCAGAAGTATAGAGCAACCTTTTCAGGCAGAACTTCAATTCAGCAGTAAAGCCCCCGGACACCGTCAAGAGAGTCCGAGCTACCCTGCAGCAGGACAGTCCGGCTTGTCCAGAGCTTGATTAGCAATTCGGCCTCCGTCCCAGTCCCGATCAAGCGGCGATACTTGTGTCGCGCGTACATAACTACGCACTTAAAATACCATGGGCATGGACGGAGGCATAGCTAAAATCGTGGTTCGTAATGCGGCTCAACCGCCCCTGGACCCGCATACCTTCACATTTCCTTTTTCTTTCAGTTTTTCTCTTTCCGAGGCTTTTTCTGATAACCTGATCATCGGACCTATCAAGGGATGGATACACCAAGAAGGCAAGAAGCTTTGACGTACGAGGGAACACCCAGGTGGTCTCTGCTAAACGATCGTGATACCCGTTTTAAAAACCCGCATGCAGCTCGCCCTTGGTCATGGCATGTCAAATAGCCTTATTTGCTTATCGCATTACTTGTACAAGTACGCCTCGATGTATTAATCAAATTACAATGGGAAATAATTTGCGGCTCAATATTTGCAGCTTCAGCTTATTACTTGATTTTTTTTCCTTTCCTTTATATATATTCTTATCAATTGCGCCCGTACACTCTGGTATGACCTAATTCACTAGGGGATTCATTACGCCCTATAATACGACCAAAAAGTCCGAACACTTTTATTGTAGTTTGGCACCCCGAATTATAGCATTATATGCATCGGCTCCGAATCATGTCTTGGGTCAATAATTGGGTTGCCCGACTCCTGTGCTCGCTACCCTACGTTCCCCTAATATCGGCTAGGGTAGTAAAGGGAGAACTACTGCAATTGTGTCCTGGTTCTTCCAGGTGAGCACCTCAGTAGAGAAAGTCGAAAACTGACTGTCATGATGCGGCGAGAGCTGGTCAGCTATTCGAGAGGTTTCTAATCTTTAGCGATTTTTTTCCGCATTATGGGATGAATCGGTCTTTATCTGATTAGGCGTGTATAGTGCCCCAAGTTCGGACTTCCGAACACCAGGGGCTACGCCCAAATTTTTCTCGTCAAACTCCTATGGCTAAGTGAGAATGATAAAGCCGAATAGTCTGATTGCCTGGTTCGTTGCGCTAAACACCTCCTTAAAGGACCAAAACCTTGGATAAAGAGTGTTTAGATTTATCCCGAACACCCCCGTACTACCTACGTGGGGGGCAGAAGCCGACGACTGGCCAATTCTCAGTTTTAATAAAAACGGCCGCACAGGAGGTGAATTTTAAACAACAAAACATTATATTACATAACGGATTTGTTTCATATTACAGAACAAGATAAACATGAATGTATTCATGGGAATATGATATCCTTAGCACATTGCTCCGCCACAAGGCGTGATCCCTCGAAGACACTATCATAGTACAGCTCGGGTGTGCGGTGCTCCTTGCTCGCTGGCGGTCCCTCGATCATCAGCTTCACGGCGTCCATCTTCGCCCAGTGCATCTTGGCGCGGGCGAAAGCCATCCGCGCGCCTTCAATACAGACCGACCGCTTGATGGCTTCAAGCCTAGGGCAGGCGCTGACAAGTCACTTCATGAGTCCGAAGTAGCTGCTGGGAATAGCTTCGGCAGGCCATAGCTGGATTATCAAATCCTTCATGGCTAGTGCGGCCGCCTTATGCAGCTCGACCAGCTGTTTCAGCTAATCACTAAAGAGCACTGGATGTTCTGGCGCAAGGTATTGTGACCAGAACAACTTCTCCGTAGAGCTCCCCTCTTCGGCTCGATAGAATTCCGCAGGATCTGATATGCTACGCGGCAGATCTGCAAACGCCCCTAGAGAACTCCAAATCCGGGTCAGGAGGAGGAACCTTTCCTTCACATATTTGCTCTGCATTATATAAAAGCCTTACTCGCCGTGATCTTCTTGGCCGCCTGGATTTCCTGGAGGGCGCACTGGGCTTCGGTTCGGGCATCTTGTGCGCTCTGGTGGGCCTTGGCAAGTTCGGACTCTTGCTCCTTAAAATCACGCTCCAAGGACTCGCATCTCTTGACTGCATCCTAGAGCTCTTGCTGGACCTCATTGACCCGGGCCTCATGATTTTCACGTGCGGCCCGCTCCTTGGCTGCCTTGTCCTCGGCCTCGGCCAGCACCTTCTTGAGGGCCGTTACTTCGGTTGCGGCTCCTAATAAATATAATGGCACTTCACTCAGAACAAATTATTCATTATATTTGAAATTAGATAAGGTTACTACATACCTTGGCTATCCTCCAACTGCTTCTTCACGAGGCCGAGCTCTTCCTCGACCCGTTCCAGACTCTGCTTCAGTCCGTAGACTTCTGCAGTGTGAAAGGTTGCAGCCAGCAGCCGCACCTGCTTATTCACATAGACATATTTTATTAGTCTCATGCGAAAATTATTTGATCCTCTGTTCGGTTTTTGTTTCCGAACACCGAACAGAGTATGAGGGGCTGCTGTCTATATTGTGACATTATACTTTCACAATTATATTGCTTACCTCAAAGCCTGTCAGAAGGCTAGTGCAGGCTTTGGTCAGTCCGCTTTTTGCGGACTGGATCCTCTCAATCACAGTGCCCATAAGGGTACGGTGTTCCTCTACAATGGAAGCGCCTCGCAGCGCTTCCAGCAAAGTATCTGGCTGGACAGAGGTCACTAGTGGAATAGGCACGCCCCCTTCCTTCGAGAAGGGCTGCTTGCCTAATTCCGGAGCCGTATGGGTCTCCGGAATAGTATTCGGTTGGGGGCCGAATTGGATATGGCTCCGATCGTCAGTCTCCATGGGGGCTCACTCTCCCATGTGTTCGGCAGCTGAGGCCTCACACTCCGGCGCCTCCCTGACGGCCTCCGGGTTCTCCCCCGGACCCGGGATCCTTCGGGACGACGCCTCGGCATCACCCGTGTCCTTGGGAGAGGAGGGAGAGGCAATGGTCCCGCTATCCATCGCGGCCTCCAGCAAGTCCTCCGAAGATAAGGACCACTCGAGATGGGACCGAACCGGATTGCATATGCATAATTTAGCGCATTAAAGCAATGAAGCAAAAAGGTCGGATACATGAATGTATTCGAACACTTACGATTTGGCCAGGGGCTTCTCCCTGGGCTCCCACTCCGAGCTGGTGTCAGCGGCTGCGGTGGAGCTATCCGGAAGGGAAGCTTTCCCATTCTTGGACGCTTCACCCTCCAATCGCGTGGAGGCCATCCTCTTCTTTCTCCCCCCTGCAGAGGGGAAGGGATTTCTTCTTCTTCCTCCTCTTCCTCGTCGTCTTCGGTGGAGGAGCGAGCTTCGGCGTCTTCGGATGTCACGTCCAAAGTACCCTTGCGGCGGAGACCATCTCTGGTCCCCTTGGCCTTCTTCTTAGACTTCTTCTCCGGTACCTCATAAGGCGCCGAAAACAACATCTTCGTCAGAAGCGGGGTTTCTGGGTCTTCGGGCTGCGGAGCCGGACACTTGATCCGCTCCGCCTTCTCTGTCCAAGTCTGAAAAAATCGATACGGACGCTCAGACACTTTCCTCGAATATGCAAGTGATACGTCTCCAATGTATCTAATTTTCCAAACACTTTTGCCCTTGTTTTGGACTCTAACTTGCATGATTTGAATGAAACTAACCCGGACTGACGATGTTTTCAGCAGAACGACCATGGTGTTGTTTATTGTGCAGAAAACAAAAGTTCTCGGAATGACATGAAAATCCACAGAGATAACTTTTGGAAAATATAAAAAATACTGGCAAAAGATGAAGGCCAGGGGGCCCACACCCTGTCCACAAGGGTGGGGGGCGCGCCAAGTGGCAGAGACAGTGGGACCAGCAGGGGCCCTGGCCCCCCCTAACAAAATTGATTTAAGCCTAATACACATATAAACAAGTGATTATGTACTATGAAAATGATGTATTTTAGTGGGCTGGCCCTTCCTGCCAAGGATAAGCAACACTTGCCCCCCCCCTTAATACTTTTTCCTGGCTCTGCCACTGGGCGCGCCACCTATCTCGTGGGCCCCCTGATGCTCCACCGACCTCAACTCCAACTCCATATATTCCATTTCACAGAGAAAAAAATCAGGAAGGAAGTTTCATCACGTCTTACGATACGAAGCCGCCGCCAAGCCCTAATCTCTCTCGGGAGGGCTGATCCAGAGTCCGTTCGGGGCTCCGGAGAGGGGGATTCGTCGCCATCGTCATCATCAACCATCCTCCATCACCAATTTCATGATGCTCACCGCTGTGCGTGAGTAATTCCATCGTAGGCTTGCTGGACGGTGATGGGTTGGATGAGATTTACCATGTAATCGAGTTAGTTTTGTTAAGGTTTGTTCCCTAGTATCCACTATGTTCTAAGATTGATGTTGCTATGACTTTGCTATGCTTAATGCTTGTCACTAGGGCCCGAGTGCCATGATTTCAGATCCGAATCTATTATGTTTTCATGAATATATGTGAGTTCTTGATCCTATATTGCAAGTCTATAGTCACCTATTATGTGTTATGATCCGACAACCCCGAAGTGACAATAATCGGGATACTTCTCAGTGATGACCGTAGTTTGAGGAGTTCATGTATTCACTATGTGTTAATGCTTTGGTCCGGTACTCTATTAAAAGGAGGCCTTAATATCCCTTAGTTTCCAGTAGGACCCCGCTGCAAACGGGAGGGTAGGACAAAAGATGCCATGCAAGTTCTTTTCCATAAGCATGTATGACTATATTCAGAATACATGCCTACATTACATTGATGAACTGGAGCTAGTTCTGTGTCACCCTATGTTCTAACTATTACATGAGGAATCGCATCCGATATAATTATCCATCACTGATCCAATGCCTACGAGCTTTTCACATATTGTGCTTTGCTTATTTACTTTTCCATTGCTACTGTTACAATCACGACAATACTACTATCTTTACTTTTGCCACTGTTACCATTACTATCATACTACTTTGCTACCAAATACTTTGCTGCAGATACTAAGTTATCCAGCTGTGGTTGAACTGACAACTCAACTGCTAATACTTGAGAATATTCTTTGGCTCCCCTTGTGTCGAATCAATAAATTTGGGTTGAATACTCTACCCTCGAAAGATGTTGCGATCCCCTATACTTTTGGGTTATCAAGACTAATTTCTGGCGCCATTGCCGGGGAGCATAGCTCTATTCTTTGAGTCACTTGGGATTTATATCTGCTCATCATTATGAAGAACTTGAAAGACGCAAGAACTAAGATTTTCCCCTCAACTACGAGGGGAGGTAAGGAACTGTCATCTAGCTCTACACTAGATTCTCCTTCTGTTATGAGTAAGCTTGTGACACCTAAACCTGCTACTACTATGAATTCTGATATGTCGCAAGTTATTGATGCTGCCACTTCTGCTATGCATGATACTTATGATGAAACTACTTCTATGCTTGATACTACTGTGCCATTAGGTGAATATCTTGATGAACAACTTGCTAGGGTTAGAGAGAATGAAATTATTGATGATAGTGATGGTGAAGGTTCTCCCCCTAATTATGAATTACCCGTTGTTCCCGAGGGTTACATTATGGAGGAAGAAGCTGCTAGAGCTATTTTTGCTTGCAATGATAGATATGATCTTAAGAAGTTATAGCCAAATGGAAGCAACAACCCCTTAATGCTAGAATGAAACCTGACCCTGGTTTTGCTACTTCACCTATCTGTGTTACTGATAAGGATTATGAATTCTCTGTTGATCCTGAGATAATTACTTTGCTTGAATCTGATCCTTTTTATGGCTATGAATCTGAAACTGTTGTGGCACATCTTACCAAGTTGAATGATATAGCCACCCTGTTTACTAATGATGAGAAGTCTTGCTATTATTATATCCTTAAGATATTTCCTTTCTCATTAAAGGCTGATGCTAAAACTTGGTTTAATTCTCTTGATCCTGGGTGTGTGCATAGTCCCCAGGATATGATTTATTACTTCTCTGCTAAATATTTCCCCGCTCATAAGAAACAAGCTGCCTTGCGGGAAATATATAATTTTGTGCAAATCAAAGAAGAGAGTCTCCCACAAGCTTGGGGATGGCTTCTCCGATTACTTAATGCTTTACCTGATCATCCTCTTAAGAAAAATTAAATACTTGATATCTTTTATAATGGACTAACCAATGCTTCCAAGGACTAGTTGGATAGTTGTGCTGGTTGTGTTTTCAGGGAAAGAACAGTCGACCAAGCTGAATTGTTATTGAATAATATGTTGACTAATGAAAATAATTGGACTCTTCCTGAGCCAATTCTTGAGGCAATTCCTAAACCAATTGAGCCAACTCCTGAGCCTATTCCTAAACCTACTCCGAAGAAGAAAGGTGTTCTATTTCTTAGTCCTGAAGATATGCAAGAGGCAAAGATATCAATGAAAGAAAAAGGTATTAAAGCTGAAGATGTTAAGAAATTACCTCCTACTGAAGAAATACATGGTCTTAATATACCGCCTGTTGAAGAAACACATTGTCTTGATAACCCGACACATGTAGTAAAGGTAAATTCTCTCTATAGATATGATAAGGTTGAAATTCCCTCTACTAAATTTCATAGCTAGTGCTTAGATGAGTTTGATGACTTTATGGCTAGATAAGAAAGTTTTAATGCTTATGTTGGTAGGGAATTAAAGAATAATGCTTTCGAAATAGGACGCTTGAGTGATTATATGGCTAGAGTTAAAGGTGAACTTAAACTCATTAACAAATATGCTTCTACGGTTACCACTCAAGCGAAGCAAGTACTTAAAGCTCAAAATGATTTGCTTGATGAATTAAATAATAAACATTATTTTTCTGTTAGAGTGGCTACTAGAACTGGTAAAATGACTCAGAAACCTTTGTATCGTGAAGGCCACCCTAAGAAAATCGAGCAGGATTCTCAGAGAAATAATGTAGATGCACCTAGTCCTTCTAAAAAGAAGAAAAAGAAAAATGATTGGACTTTGCATGCTTCTAGTGAACCTGTTGTAGACACACCTGAGAATCCCAATGATATTTCTATTTCCGATGCCGAAACACAATCAGGTGATGAACATGAAGCTAGTGATAATGTTAATAATGATGTTCATGTTGATGCTCAACCTAGCAATAATAATTATGTAGAGATTGAACCCGCTGTTGATCTTGATAACCCACAATCAAAAAATCAACGTTATGATAAAAGAGATTTGGTTGCTAGGAAGCACGGTAGAGAAAGAGAACCATGGGTTCAGAAACCCATGCCTTTTCCTCCTAAACCATCCAAGATAAAGGATGATGAGGATTTCGAGCGCTTTGCTGAAATGATTAGGCCTATCTTCTTACATATGCGCTTAACTGATATGCTTAAAGTAAATCCTTATGCTAAATATATGAAGGATATCATTACAAATAAAAGAAAGATACTGGAAGCTGAAATTTCCACCATGCTTGCTAATTATACCTTTAAAGGTGGAATACCAAAGAAACCTGGAGATCCAGGGGTACCAACTATACCATGCTCCATTAAAAGAAATTATGTTAAAATTGCTTTATGTGATCTTGGAGCCGGTGTTAGTGTTATGCCTCTCTCTTCATATCGTAGACTTGAATTGAATAAGTTGACACCTACTGAAATATCTTTGCAAATGGCTGATAAATCAACTGCTATACCTGTCGGTATTTGTGAGGATGTGCCTATTGTGGTTGCGAATGTCACTATCTTAACGGACTTTGTTGTTCTTGATATTCCCGAGGACGATAGTATGTCGATTATCCTTGGTAGACCCTTTTTTAATATTGCAGGGTCTGTTATTGATTGCAACAAAGGCAATGTCACTTTTCATGTTAATGGTAATGAGCATATGGTACACTTTCCGAGGAAACAACCTCAAGTTATAGCATCAATTCTATTGGAAAAAGTCCAACTATTATTATTGGAGGTTTTGAATTTCCTCTTCCTACTGTCAAGAAAAAGTATGATATTCTTATTGTTGGGGATGTTCATATCCCCGTTGAGGTAACCTAGTGTTATTCAAAATTTCTCCGGTTCCGTGTTATTCGGAATGAGTTTGTTAACAAGACTTGATCAACCTTGTTAGTGGATTCATTTTGATGATCATGAGATGGATGAAACTAGAAGGCACAACCTTCGGTACCATCTTTTTACTTTCTGTTATTTAGAATAAATAAAGCAAAAGTAGTATTATCTGTCTGTTTTCTGAATTACCCATGCAATAAAAAATATCCTGAAAATAAAAGTGCTCCAAATGCCCTGCAAATTTAGTATGATTTTTTATGGAATATCAGAGGATTTTAGGCACTAAGAACACTACAAGAGTGGCAAGCCCCTGGCCACGAGGGTGGAGGGCGCGCCTAAACCCCCTGGGCGCGCCCCCCTGTCTCGTGGGCCCATAGTGCCCCCTCCACTTATTCCTGCACCCATACACTTCGTCTTCATCCCAAAAAAAATCCCCATCCAGCTCAAGCACGAGTTCTAGCTCGTTTTGCTGTGATTTTCGATCTCCTTGCTCAAAGCTCCATTCACAAAACTGCTTTGGGAGATTGTTGCTTGGTATGTGACTCCTCCATTGGTCCAATTAGTTTTTGTTCTAGTGCTTTATCCATTGCAAATTTTTGCTGAATAGGTGACCCTGTTCTTGAGCTTGCATGTCAAATTTATGAGGTCCCAAGTAATTCTAATGCATGATATAGGCTCTAGACACGTGTGGGAGTAGTTGCTATCAATCTTGTTCAGTTTGATTTACTTTTATTTTGAAGTTACTAAAAAATTTCAGAAATTTTTCAGAGGAAGAAATATGTCCTGGAAAATGTACCAAGGTGGTTCCTCAACAAAGAAAGGACCTAGGCGTGCTATGCGTGAGCAAGACGATGAACCACCAAGGGAAGCTGAAGTGCAGTCTTGTGAATGGCCGTCAGAAGAGTTTATGGTCAATGCAGGCATTAAGGATGAATTTGATACATATGTGCGTAATGCCGATCTTGAGGACTTCATGCAAGATAAGTGTCCTCACTACTACCTAACTGATTCATTCGTGAGAAGATTTAAATTTTCATCTTCGCGTAATTCTCAAAGTGTCTTGTTTGATATTTATGATCAATCTTATACCATGGACTTAGAAGATTTTACAATTGCTTGCAAACTCCCACAATGGGGTAATGTTAATGAACCCCGCAAATCTGAATATAAATACTTTCTTGCTAGTATCACTGTGGGAGAATCTAGGGATATAGCACAAGCTACCATAGGGAGCATTCATTTTCCTTCTATGCATTATTTTGCTCTCTTCATTGGTAGATGCATTAATGGTAAAGATGAAGCATGTCACAAATGTGTCCCTGATCTTTGTGTCCTCAAGAGTGATGTATTAGGTAATAAAGATTACAACTTGGGGGCAATAGTCGCACGTAGGTTGCATAACAATGGTATTTCTGGAGATTTATTTGGAGGAATTTATGCGACCCGTGTAGCTAATTATCTTGGTATACCTCCACGTTAGGGTGATATAGAGTTGCCTGCCGCCTATTTAGATTTTGACGCTTTGGCCAGACATCGTTTTCTTGTGAGGAATGAACAATTCCTCCAGTATCGACTAATCTTTGACAGACGTCGCACTGTCCATGTTACTCTCCCTGCTCCTTCTCTTTTTGATTACCAGGCAAAACACAGATATGTTGTCACCACAGATGAGGCAACCAAACACGAGGGTAGAGCGGAGGCAGCTCGCCAACATGCCGCAGCTCAGGAGGCACTGGCTGCTGCATCTCAGTACGACCCCAGTTATAACTTCAGATATCAGCCAGGATATCCTTGGCATTAGACCAGCTTAGGCCAAAAGCCTAAGCTTGGGGGAGTACGTATTTCTCACCGACTTTGCATTCATGTTCACACACTATTCTAGTTGTCGGTGCTCATATTCTTTCATTGTATTATTCATGCTAGTTTAATTTCCTTTTCCTAGCTTTCTTCTTGTGTGTTTGATAAACCTTATGAAAAACAAAAAAAATAGTTAGTTTAATTTCCATGCCTGTAGTAGTAATTAAAATGAAAACCCAAAAAGATTTCTCATTCTTCTTTTACTTGTTGGGAGCTTTCCCGTGTAAATAGTTTTATTTCTTTTCTTTCCTTTGGGGGTCAAGAGTAGAAGACCATATTGAAAATGCTTAGTGGCTCTCATATGCATGATTATTGATTTAATCTAGAGCCCATATTACTTTGTCTTCTCTCTTGAATTGAATGCTTGCAGATTCCAGCTTAGTCCAATGCACGTGCACTATTATTATACACACCATTCGGTTGTGCAAGTGAATGACAATAATGACGATATATGATGGACTAATTGAGATGATAAAAGCTGGTATGAACTCGACCTCTCTTGTTTTTGTAAATATGATGAGTTCATCGTTCCTGATTCAGTCTATTATGAAGTAAACATATTTGCAATGACATTTAGAGATTGTAGTTGCTTATGCCATGCTTAATTAGCTAGGAGCTTATAATGGTTTACCTTGCGTGCCAACATGCTACTAAAATGATTGTGATGTGGTATGATGGGATGGTATCCTCCTTTGAATAAATTAAGTGACTCGACTTGGCACATGTTCACGCATGTAGTTGAAACAACATCAACATAGCCTTCACGATATTTATGTTCATGGTGGATTATATCCTACTCATGCTTGTACCTGGTGTAAATTAATTTTAATGCATGTTCATGACTGTTGTCGCTCTCTCGGTTGGTCGCTTCCCAGTCTTTTGCTAGCCTTCACCTGTACTAAGCGGGAATACTTCTTGTGCATCCAAATTCTTTAAACCCCAAAGTTATTCCATATGAGTCCACCATACCTTCCTATATGCGGTATCTACCTGCCATTCCAAGTAAATTTGTATGTGCCAAACTCCAAACCTTCAAATTAAAATTTTGTTTTGTATGCTCGAGCAGCTCATGTTTCAACTAGGGCTGTCTGTATCTTCCATGCTAGGTGGGTTATTCTCAAGAGGAGTGGACTCCGTTCCTCATTCACGAGAAAATGGCTAGTAACAGGGATGCCCAGTCCCATGATAAAAAAATCAAAGCAGATCAAAATAATTAACATAAAACTCCCCCAGGACTGTTGTTGGTATGGACGGTACCCCGTCGTTTCGGATGGTCGTGGAGTGTGCTTGTTGGTGGTGGGGGAGTATAAACTTTACGATTCTGTTTGGGAACCGCCTATAATGTATGTAGCATGGAAGATATTGCCATCTCATAGTTGTTGCGTTGACAGTGAAAGTATACCGCTCAAAATGTTATTCATCTCTGTTTTAAATCGAGCTCTGCCACCTCTACAAATCCCGGTTTCCCTCTGCGAAGGGCCTATCTATTTACTTTTATGTTGAGTTATCACCTTCTTATTAAAAAGCACCCGCTGGAGAGCACACTGTCGTTTGCATGCATTACTGTTAGTTTATATTGGGTATGACTTGACTGGATCTCTTTTACCATGAATTACAATGTTAGTCAGTCCTTGATCTTTAAAGGTGCTCTGCATTTATGTTTTGCGGTCTCACAAAGGGCTAGCGAGATACCATCTTGTTATATCATATTATGATTGTTTTGCGAAAGTGTTGTCATCCGAGTTTTATTATTATTGCTCGCTAGTTGATTATGCCATTTATATGAGTAAACATGAGACCTAAGTGTTATTGTGAATATGGTTAGTTCATAATCTTTGCTGAAACTTGAATGCCGCAATTACATATTTACAACAACAAGAGCAAACAGAGTTTGTAAAAGTTTTTCTTTATCACTTTCAGTTTATCAACTGAATTGCTTGAGGACAACCAAAGGTTTAAGCTTGGGGGAGTTGATACATCTCCAACGTATCTACTTTTCAAACACTTTTGCCCTTGTTTTGGACTCTAACTTGCATAATTTGAATGAAACTAACCCGAACTGACGCTGTTTTCAGCAGAACTGCCATGGTGTTGTTTATTGTGCAGAAAACAAAAGTTCTCGGAATGACCTGAAAATCCATGGAGATAACTTTTGGAAAATATAAAAAATACTGGCAAAAGATGAAGGCCAGGGGGCCCACACCCTGTCCACGAGGGTGGGGGGCACGCCCCCTCCCCCTGGGCGTGCCCCCCAGTCTCGTGGGCCCCCTGATGCTCCACCGACCTCAACTCCAACTCCATATATTCCATTTCACGGAGAAAAAAATCAGGGAGGAAGTTTCATCGCGTTTTACAATACGGAGTGCCGCCAAGCCCTAATCTCTCTCGGGAGGGCTGATCTGGAGTCCGTTCGGGGCTCCGGAGAGGGGGATTCATCGCCATCGTCATCATCAACCATCCTCCATCACCAATTTCATGATGCTCATCGCCGTGCGTGAGTAATACCATCGTAGGCTTGCTGGACGGTGATGGGTTGGATGAGATTTACCATGTAATCGAGTTAGTTTTGTTAGGGTTTGATCCCTAGTATCCACTATGTTCTGAGATTGATGTTGCTATGACTTTGCTATGCTTAATGCTTGTCACTAGGGCCGGAGTGCCATGATTTCAGATCTGAACCTATTATGTTTTCATGAATATATGTGAGTTCTTGATCCTATCTTGCAAGTCTATAGTCACCTATTATGTGTTATGATCCGACAACCCCGAAGTGACAATAATCGGGATACTTCTCGATGATGACCGTATAGTTTGAGGAGTTCATGTATTCACTATGTGTTAATGCTTTGGTCCGGTACTCTATTAAAAGGAGGCCTTAATATCCCTTAGTTTCCACTAGGACCCCGCTGCAAACGGGAGGGTAGGACAAAAGATGTCATGCAAGTTCTTTTCCATAAGCACGTATGACTATATTCGGAATACATGCCTACATTACATTGATGAACTGGAGCTAGTTCTACTTCACCCTATGTTATAACTATTACATGAGGAATCACATCCGACATAATTATCCATCACTGATCCAATGCCTACGAGCTTTTCACATATTGTGCTTTGCTTATTTACTTTTCCATTGCTACTGTTACAATCACTACAATACTGCTATCTTTACTTTTGCCACGTGTTACCATTACTATCATACTACTTTGCTACCAAATACTTTGCTGCAGATACTAAGTTATCTAGGTGTGGTTGAACTGACAACTCAACTGCTAATACTTGAGAATATTCTTTGGCTCCCCTTGTGTCGAATCAATAAATTTGGGTTGAATACTCTACCCTCGAAAGATGTTGCGATCCCCTATACTTGTGGGTTATCAAGACTAATTTCTGGCGCCGTTGACGGGGAGCATAGCTCTATTCTTTGAGTCACTTGGGATTTATATCTGCTCATCATTATGAAGAACTTGAAAGACGCAAGAACTAAGATTTTTCCCTCAACTACGAGGGGAGGTAAGGAACTGCGATCTAGCTCTGCACTAGATTCTCCTTCTTTTATGAGTCACCTAAACCTGCTACTGCTATGAATTCTGATATGTCGCATGTTATTGATGATGCTACTTCTGCTATGCATGGCACTTATGATGAAACTACTTCTATGCTTGATACTACTGTGCCATTAGGTGAATATCTTGATGAACAACTTGCTAGGGTTAGAGAGAATGAAATTATTGAGAATGAAATTATTGATGATAGTGATGATGAAGGTTCTCCACCTAATTATGAATTGCCTGTTGTTCCTGAGGGTTACATTATGGAGGAAGAAGCTGCTAGAGCTATTTTTGCTTGCAATGATAGATATGATCTTAAGAAGTTATTTGCCAAATGGAAGCAGCAATCCCTTAATGCTAGAATGAAACCTGACCCTACTTTTGCTACTTCACCTATCTGTGTTACTGATAAGGATTATGAATTCTTTGTTGATCCTGAGATAATTACTTTGGTTGAATCTGATCCTTTTTATGGATATGAATCTGAAACTGTTGTGGCACATCTTACCAAGTTGAATGATATAGCCACCCTGTTTACTAATGATGAGAAGTCTTGCTATTATTATATCCTTAAGATATTTCCTTTCTCATTAAAGGCTGATGCTAAAACTTGGTTTAATTCTCTTGATCCTGGGTGTGTGCGTAGTCCCCAGGATATGATTTATTACTTCTCTGCTAAATATTTCCCCGCTCATAAGAAACAAGCTGCCTTGCAGGAAATATATAATTTTGTGCAAATCGAAGAAGAGAGTCTCCCACAAGCTTGGGGGAGGCTTCTTCGATTACTTAATGCTTTGACTGGTCATCCTCTTAAGAAAAATGAAATACTTGATATCTTTTATAATGGACTAACCGATGCTTCCAAGGACTACTTGGATAGTTGTGCTGGTTGTGTTTTCAGGGAAAGCACAGTCGACCAAGCTGAATTGATATTGAATAATATGTTGACTAATGAAAATAATTGGACTCTTCCTGAGCCAATTCCTGAGGCAATTCCTGAACTAATTGAACCAACTCCTGAGCCTATTCCTAAACCTACTCCAAAGAAGAGAGGTGTTCTATTTCTCAGTCCTGAAGATATGCAAGAGGCAAAGAAATCAATGAAAGAAAAAGGTATTAAAGCTGAAGATGTTAAGAAATTACCTCCTATTGAAGAAATACATGGTCTTAATATACCGCCTGTTGAAGAAACACATTGTCTTGATAACCCGACACAGGTAGTAAAGGTAAATTCTCTCTATAGATATGATAAGGTTGAAATTCCCTCTACTAAATGTCATAGCTAGTGCTTAGATGAGTTTGATGACTTTATGTCTAGACAAGAAAGTTTTAATGCTTATGTTGGTAGGGAATTAAAGAATAATGCTTTCGAGATAGGACGCTTGAGTGATTATATGGCTAGAGTTAAAGGTGAACTTAAACTCATTAGCAAATATGCTTCTATGGTTACCACTCAAGCGGAGCAAGTACTTAAAGCTCAAAATGATTTGCTTGACGAATTAAATAATAAACATGATTTTTCTGTTAGAGTGGCTACTAGAACTGGTAAAATGACTCAGGAACCTTTGTATCCTGAAGGCCACCCTAAGAGAACCGAGCAGCATTCTCAGAGAAATAATGTAGATGCATCTAGTCCTTCTAAAAAGAAGAAAAAGAAAAATATAGGACTTTGCATGCTTCTAGTGAACCTCCCGACTGCCATCCTTTGATAGTCTCCATGAAGGAGCCTTCGGGCCAGGTGACATTGGGCATCTTGCCCATCGTAGTGCCTCCGCACTCTACTTGCTGACTGCTCACCACCTTTGGCTTCACATTAAAAGTCTTCAACCATAGTCCGAAATGAGGTGGGATGCGGAGCAAGGCCTCACACACGATGATAAACGCCGAGATGTTGAGGATGGAGTTGGGGGCCAGATCATGGAAGTCCAGCCCGTAGTAGTACATCAGTCCGCAGACGAATGGGTGGAGGGGAAATCCCAGCCCGCGGACGAAGTGAGAGACGAACACCACCCTCTCTTGCGGTTCCGGGGTGGGGACGATCTGTCCCTTGGCTGGAAGTCGATGGGCGATTTCCTTGGCTAGGTACCCGGCCTCCTGGAGCTTCTTGATGTCCTTCTCCTTGATGGAGGAGGCCATCCACTTGCCTCCTGCTCCGGATCTGGACATGGTAGGAGTGCTTTTTTTTAGGGCGGAGAGGGCGAAAGCTTGGGCGCTGAAGCTCGAGAATGGATGGGCAGAGGAAGGAGCAGGCGTGGGTGAAAATGGGGAATCCTTATCCCTTTATAAAGGCAGTAAAAGTCATGCGCCTCCCCACTCACCTTAAAACTTGCCTATTCCCCAAGAGCCGTGCAGATGGCACGGTTGGGTTACCCATGCCCGTATTGATGAGAATCCCGTGATAAGGGGACACGATCTCTGCTTTGACAAGACGTGCCAATGAAACCGCGCCTCGAAATATGGAGGGGCAGGCTAAAAAATGGTTTGAATAATGATTGGGTCGTGGCGTGATGTCACGCTATGAAAAGTTGTCAGCGGATTGGACTCGTGGAATATTATACTCTCTACAGTGGTATGTGAAATTTATTTTGTAGAGCCGGACACGATTCTTGTGTTCAAGATCTACTTTGAAGTATTCGGAGAAGGAACCCGCCTTGCAATGCCGAAGACAATCTACGCGTCGGACTCATCGTCATTGAAGCCTGGTTCAAGGGCTACTGAGGGAGTCCTGGATTAAGGGGTCCTCGGACAACCGGACTATATACGCGTGCCGGACTGTTGGGATATGAAGATACAAGATAGAAGACTTCTTCCCGTGTCCGGACGGGACTCTCCTTTGCGTGGATGGCAAGCTTGGCGATTTGGATATGTAGATTCCTTTCTCTGTAACCGACTTTGTGTAACCCTAGCCCCCTCCGGTGTCTATATAAACCGAGGGTTTAGTCCGTAGGACGAAGATACAACAATCATAATAATAGGCTAGCTTCTAGGGTTTAGCCATTATGATCTCGTGGTACATCAACTCTTGTAATACTCATATTCATCAAGATCAATCAAGCAGGAAGTAGGGTATTACCTCCATAGAGAGGGCCCGAACCTGGGTAAACATCATGTCCCCCGCCTTTTGTTACCATTAGCCTTAGACGCGCAGTTCGGGACCCCCTACTCGATATCCGCCGGTTTTGACACCGACATTGGTGCTTTCATTGAGAGTTCCACTGCATCGTCACCAGAAGGCTTGATGGCTCCATCAATCATCTACAACAACGCAGTCCAGGGGGAGATCTTCCTCCCCGAACAGACCTTCGTATTTAGTGGCTTCCCACTACGGGCCAACTCGCTTGGCCATCTGGAGCAGATTGACAGCTATGCCCCTGGCCATCAGGTCAGATTTGGAAGCCTAAATTTTGTGGCCGGTATCCATGGAGACTTGCTCTTCGACGGATTCGAGCCCATGACGGTTGTCCCCTACCACCATGATGAACATGACCTAAATCTGTCATCTGGCCACGCTCAGGAGATAGCGTATGTAATCGCTCTGGCCCTAGATCCGGAGTAGACCGCGTCGTCCGAAGACGGGAAGCTTAACCCCGCCATGGAAGCCGCAGACTCAGCGACGCTCGAGCCGAACACAGACCCAACATCAAGCTGGGCTTGTGTCACCGGAACCTCAGACTTGTCTCCGGCCATAGGTTTCTGACCGTAGGCATCCGCGTCCATCGAACCTGATTGGGCGCCGATCTTGGAGTTCAGCTCCGCGGACATCTTTCAGCACTCACCTCTAGGTGATGTGCTAAACTCATTGAAATCCCTCTCCTTGTCAGGAGACTCTCGGCCGAACTATGTCCGGCTCGAGTGGGAAGCGGACGATGAAGAATTTCGTTACCCACCCATCACCCACTTGATAGCCACTGTCGATGACTTAACTGACATGCTTGATTTCGACTTTGAAGACATCGACGGTATGGACGACGATGCCAGAGAGGAACAGGAACCACGGCCTACGGGGCTTTGGACAGCCACCTCCTCATACGATATATACATGGTGGATACACCCAAAGAAAACAATGGCGACAATGAAAATCCAGTCGAGGATAAACCTCCTGAGATACAGCCAAAGCGTTGACGTCAGCGGCACCGCTCTAAGCCATGCCATAGTAAAAACAGCAACATCATCACAGGAGAAAAGAACACCCCGGACGATGCCGAAGATAATGAAGACCCCGTCGAGCCAACCTCCGAATAGGACGAACGGGAAGATGGGCAAGCTAGCCCTAATGAGCAGGCCACGAACAAAGACGCGAAGGACAATAATTACCTTCCGCCCTCCGAGGACGAGGTGAGCCTCGGCGACGAAGACTTTATCGTGCCTGAGGAGCCCGCCGAGTAGGAGCGCTTTAAGCGCTGGCTAATAGCCACTTCAAGGAGCCTGAAATAGAAGCAGCATCAGCTTCAAGCTGATCAAGATCTGCTCAATGAAAGATGGACTGATGTCCTGGCAGCCGAGGAATATGGCCTCTAGCGCCCAACCAAAAGCTACCCGAAGTGCAAACTGTTACCACAGTTCGATGACGAGGCAGCGGAGCCCGCCCTACCAAGGCGTAATGCGGCTGACCGACCACCACGTGGCCGAGACAAAGCGGCACCTCGAGCCGAACACCAGCCTGCACTACCTCATCGTAAAAAAGGAAATACAACAGCTCAGGGATACACACATGACCTGCGATGCAACCTGGAAAACAGAGGAGGTCAGACAAGATCAATCTATGGATCACGGGGGCGTGCCCCGATGCACGACGATGGCTATCCGGCTGAACGCGACAAACATAACCACGTTCGGGCCGAAAACTGCAGACGAACTCCATCTAAGCTAAGTCATGACTTGGCCCGATATAGAGGCGCCGCACAACCCCTTTGCTTCACTGATGAAGTAATGGGACATGAATTTGCAGAAGGGTTTAAACCCGTGAACATCGAATCATATGATGGCTCAACAGACCCCGCGGTATGGATTGAGGATTTTCTTCTCCATATTCACATGGCCCGCGGTGACGATCTTCACGCCATCAAATACCTCCCACTCAAACTCAAGGGACCAGCCAGGTACTGGTTGAACAGCCTCCCCAAAAACTCCATCGGCAGCTAGGAGGATTTGGAGGATGCCTTCCTCGACAACTTTCAAGACACATACGTCCGACCTCCGGATGCCGACGACTTAAGTCACATAATTCAGCAGCCCGGAGAGTCAGCCAGGAAATTTTGGACTAGGTACTTAACTAAAAAGAACCAGATCGTCGACTATCCGGACGCTGAAGCCTTAGCAGCCTTTAAACATAGCATCTATGACGAGTGGCTCGCCGACACCTCGGCCAAGAAAAGCCGAAGTCCATGGCAGCCCTTACGGCACTCATGACCCGCTTTTGTGTGGGTGAAGATAGTTGGCTAGCCCGTAGCACAACACAAGCGAACCTGGCACTTCTGAAGCCAGAAACAGCAACGACAAGCCCCGACGCAACAAACACAAGCATCGAAATAATGGTGACAACGCCGAAGACACGGTTGTCAATGCCGGATTCAGTGGGTCTAAGTCCGGTCAGCGGAAGAAGCCATTTAAGAGAAACAATCCAGACTCGTCCAGTTTGGACCGCATACTCGATCGTCCATGTCAAATCCACGGCACTCCTGATAAACCAGCCAATCATACCAACAGAGAGTGTTGGGTTTTTAAACAGGCAGACAAGTTAAACGCCAAGAACAAGGAGAAGGGGTCGCAAAGCAAGGACGATGACGAGGAACCTCGACCACCGAATACAGGGGGACAGAAGAAGTTTCCTCCCCAAGTCAAAACGGTGAATATGATATACACTACCCATATCCCCAAGAGGGAGCGGAAGTGCGCACTCGGGGACGTCTACGCGATGGAGCCAGTCGCCCCAAAGTACAACCCATGGTCGTTGATACGTCTCCGTCGTATCTATAATTTTTGATTGTTCCATGCCAATATTATTCACTTTCATATACTTTTTGGCAACTTTTTATACTATTTTTGGGACTAACATATTGATCCAGTGCCCAGTGCCAGTTCCTGTCTGTTGCATGTTTTTTGTTTCGCAGAAACCCAATATCAAACGGAGTCCAAACGGGATAAAAACGGACGGAGATTTTTTTTGGAATATTTATGATTTTCTGGAAGTAAAATCAACGCGAAACGGTGTCCGAGGTGGGCACGAGGTAGGGGGGCGCGCCCTACCCCCCAGGCGCGCCCCTAACCCTCGTGGTCCACCTGTAAGGCGGTTGATGCTCTCCTTCTGGCGCAAGAAAGCTAATTTTATGAGAAAGATTTGGGCGAAAGATTCACCCCAATCGGAGTTACGGATCTCCGGATATAAAGGAAACAGTTAAGGGGTAGAATCTGCCAACGCAGAGAACGCAGAAACAGAGAGATAGATCCAATCTCGGAGGGGCTCTCGCCCCTCCCACGCCATGGGAGCCAAGGACCAGAGGGGAAACCCTTCTCCCATCTAGGGAGAAGGTCAAGGAAGAAGAAGAAGAAGGGGGGCTCTCTCCCCCTTGCTTCCGGTGGCACCGGAACGCCGCCGGGGGCCATCATCATCACCGCGATCTTCACCAACACCTCCGCCATCTTCACCAACATCTCCATCACCTTCCCCCTTCTATCTACAGCGGTCCACTCTCTCGCATCCCGCTGTACCCTCTACTTGAACATGGTGCTTTATGCTTCATATTATTATCCAATGATGTGTTGCCATCCTATGATGTTTGAGTAGATTTCCATTGTCCTATCGGTGATTGATGAATTGCTATGATTGGTTTGAGTTGCATATTTTATCATTGGTGTTGTCCTATTGTGCCCTCCGTGTAGCGCAAGCGTGAGGGATTCCCGCTGTACGGTTTGCAATATGTTTATGATTTGCTTATGGTGGGTGGCGTGAGTGACAGAAGCACAGACCCGAGTAAGTAGGTTGTTTGCGTATGGGATAAAGGGGACTTGATACTTTAACGTTATGGTTGGGTTTTACCTTAATGAATCTTTAGTAGTTGCGGATGCTTGCTAGAGTTCCAATCATAAGTGCATATGATCCAAGTAGAGAAAGTATGTTAGCTTATGCCTCTCCCTCAAATAGAATTGCAATAGTGATTACCGGTCTAGTAACATAGTCAATTGCTTAGGGACAACTCCACAACTCCTACCACCACTTTTCCACACTCGCTATATTTACTCTTTATTGCTTCTTTATCTAAACAGCCCCTAGTCTTTATTTACTCGCTCTTTACTTTCTTGCAAGCTTATCCAAAAACACCTACAAAGTACTTCTAGTTTCATACTTGTTCTAAGTAAAGCGAACGTCAAGCGTGCGTAGAGTTGTATCGGTGGTCGATAGAACTTGAGGGAATATTTATTCTACCTTTAGCTCCTCGTTGGGTTCGACACTCTTACTTATAGAAAGAGGCTACAACTATCCCCTATACTTGTGGGTTATCAGTCGTCCTGTCCGATCATCTTCGATCGCAGGGATCATCCGACCAGTATCCGTCATGGCGGTTCAGCCGCACTGGTCCTGGACCCAATCATTGATGGATTCCACCTTACGCGAGTCCTCATAGACGGCGGCAGCAGCCTGAACCTGCTCTATCAGGATATAGTGCGCAAAATGGGTATCGACCCCTCAAGGATCAAGCCCACAAAAACCACCTTTAAAGGTGTCATGACAGGTGTAGAGGCCTGTTGTACGGGCTCAATCATGCTGGAAGTGGTCTTCGGATCCCCGGATAATTTCCGAAGCGAAGAATTGATCTTCGATATCGTCCCTTTCTGTAGTGGCTATCACGCATTGCTCGGACGAACTGCATTTGCTCGCTTCAATGTGGTGCCGCACTACGCTTACCTCAAGCTCAAGATGCCCGGACCACGCGGTGTTATAACAGTCAATGGAAACACGAAATGCTCCCTCCGTACCGAGGAGCACACCGCGGCCCTTGCAGCAGAAGTACGGAGTTGCCTTTTCAGGCAGAACTTCAATTCAGCAGTAAAGCCTCCGGACACCGTCAAGAGAGTCCGAGCTACCCTGCAGCAGGACAGTCCGGCTCGTCCAGAGCTTGACTAGCAATTCGGCCTCCGTCCTAGTCCCGATCAAGCGGTGATACTTGTGCCGCGCGTACATAACTACGCACTTAAAATACCATGGGAATGGACGGAGGCATAGCTAAAACCGTGGTTTGTAATGCGGCTTAACCGCCCCTGGACCCGCATACCTTCACATTTTCTTTTTCTTCCAGGTTTTTCTCTTTCCGAGGCTTTTTCTGATAACCTGATCATCGGACCTATCAAGGGACGGATACACCAAGAAGGCAAGAAGCTTTGACGTACGAGGGAACACCCAGATGGTCTCTGCTAAACGATCATTATACCTGTTCTAAAAACCCGCGCGCAGCTCGCCCTTGGTCATGGCATGTCAAATAGCCTTATTTGCTTATCGCATTACTTGTATAAGTACGCCTCGACGTATTAATCAAATTACAATAGAAAATAATTTATGGCTCAATATTTGCAGTGTCATCAATTGCGCCCGTACACTCTGGTACGACTTAATTCGCCAGGGGCTTCGTTACGCCCCACATAATACGGCCAGAAAGTCCGAACACTTTTACTGTAGTTCGGCACCTCGAATTGTAGCATTATATGCATCGGATCCGAATCATGTATTGGGTCAATAGTTGGGTTGCCCGACTCCTGTGCTTGCTATCCTACATTCCGCTATATCGGCTAGGGTAGTAAATGGAGAACTACTGCGATTGTGTCCTGGTTCTTCCAGATGAGCACCTCAGTAGAGAAAGCCGAAAACTGACTGTCATGATGCGGCGAGAGCTGGTCAGCTGTTCGAGAGGTTTCAAATCTTTAGCGATTTTTTTCCGCATTATGGGATGAATCGGTCTTTATCCGATTAGGCGTGTATAGCGCCCCAAGTTCGGACTTCCGAAAACCAGGGGCTACGCCCAAATTTTTCTCGTCAAACTCCTATGGCTAAGTGAGAATGATAAAGCCGAATAGTCCGATTGCCTGATTCGTTGCGCTAAACACCTCCTTAAAGGACCAAAACCTTGGATAAAGAGTGTTTAGATTTATTCCAAACACCCCCGTACTACCTACGTAGGGGCAGAAGCCGACGACTGGCCAATTCTGAGTGACGGATACATCATCGGGTCTATCAAGGGACAGATACACCAAGAAGGCAAGAAGGTGGCATGCTTTTTATGTTCTGACTAGTGGAAGTCTTGTTGCTTTGGGAACTAACTGGTCCGTGAGAATTTTATTCTTCCGTGAATTAGTAATCTGCCACCATATATGTGTATTCACTGAAGTTGTCCGTGCTACCAATTCTTTTAGTAGAGCTTGATCGTTTGCAATAGCTTCCTCGTGTGTTATGTTGTTCGTTGTGTGCTTAGCTATAAAATAAAAATACCAAAAATACCGTGAGGGAAAATCTTGTTTGTTATTTTCTTTGTTGATGATTTTCTGAAACAATCTTGGTTAGTTTTAGGTTTAATTTCCAGTTTTCATTACCAGTATCTGTGGAGTACTTCGACAACCCGTAGTGTGGGTGTAAAAACCCCACCATATTACAACTGATCATTCATCCAGACTTTTTCACAGTCCTAGATTTCCAATCTGACCCAAAAAATACAAACGGCAGCATTTCCCTATTTAAAGTTACAAATTTAATTACTGTGTAGATATGTTATTAAGCATGCATTTTTAACTTCTTTAATATTTTTTCACCAAGCACCTATATTTTAGTTTTTTTTATAAAAGCACCTATATTTTAGTTTTTCTAAAACAAAAAGACAAGAGCCCGAGGGGTTTTGGTCTTGGGCTATTGGGCCTTGCTGTCGTTTCCCGGGTCTTCCTTCCTGGTGAGATAATAAAGTTTCGGTAACTTTTTGAGGCAACTTTGTTATATAAAAAAAATGTTTAGGCAGCTCCCGAAAAAAGGGAAAAACTTTGTTTAGGCGGAGTCCGGGTACATGTCGCAATCAAGCGCGCACGCACGCAAACGCCGGAAGGCAATGTATCTAAGCGTTCATACATACACGCGTACACTCACTCCTATGAACACACATGCACACCCTGCCTCTATGAGCACCTCTGAGAGATTGAGCCGGCATGTCATCTTGAGATTTGTGAAGTCATCGTAGGCGTCTCGTCGTCGACGGGAACGTCTCCTCCCACTGAAAGCCGCATTGCCGGAAATTCAAAAATAAATTCAAAAATAATACGAGCACCAGAACTTGAATTCTGATGGGCTGAAGATATCACTGTCCTTCTAATCATCCAACCACAGGTTAGTTCTGAAATGGATCCCAACCGCAACACACTCATGAGAGTGACTGTCTGTCGCATGGACGTGTAGGCTCGTCGGTACGTCAAGGGCTGCCGCGGTAGGTGGTCGCACTCCACTAGCATGGCTGATGGCAGCGGTGGGTGGTAAAGTAAACACCGGAACAGAAAATGAAAAGGATCGGCGACTGCGTGCGTGCCGAGGTGTCGCGCTCCGTTTTGCTTAGAAAAACTGCCCTTTATGACGAGGTGATGCCTTTGCGGGAGGTCTGGTCCCACAGGGTGTAGCTCGGCAGGAAAGCGGCAGCGGGCTTGTGGTCGACTTTCTATTGAAGGTCACCCGTGAAGTCTCGAGTGTGGTTGGTGGCTCGACTGAAGGCAGTGATGATGACTCTCCAGAGACAGAGGCAGAGCAGCCGGTGCCGGAGCACAGAACAAGTTGCCTCGAGCCCTCGGATCCAGGCCCTTGGATTCCTCGCCGGCCGGTCGCGCGAGCCCGCAGAGACCCGACGGCCGAGCGTGCCGTCTTGCGCCGCACGCACGCACGCACGCTCCGCTGCAGGGGTCCGAACGGAATCGACCGGTGACAAGTTGCATCATAGAATAATGGCATGGTGGGATCGTCGCGATCGAGGAGATTTTGTTGGCTCGACGAGACAAACTTTTGCTGCGTTTGTCTTAGCCGCCCTACGAAAGAGAGTTAGCGCTTGCCCGAGCTGCCAACGTGCGGACCTCAACACCGAACAGGGCGCCTCGTTCGAATAGAATAGGCACGCCGGTGGCGGCATGGCTCGTCGACGGCACAAACGGCCATGCTCGTTCGTGTTTGTGCACGCCATCATGTCCAGGCGTCCGGGCCTGGCATCTGCTATGTATTCACACGGCGTCGATGTGCAGTTTTTGCGAGTGGAGCGAGTCTTTCTCGGCGTGGTTTGGTTGGAATCTCCGAAAGTGCCTGCATTGCATACTTGTCCCACTTCGGTCCGGCTGAGCAAAAACAGGTAAAAAACCAACATCTGCACTTAGTTCGGTTGCCCGCATCGAGGCGGTCTGCATTAGTGGATTGATTTTTGGCATGGTGTTTTTGTTGTATACAGGGAATATGACTAAGAGTTAACATCTACGTATAACATACATTTAGCACACAGTTACTGAGACAAGTTCGTCATGCCCTTGTCGGACTAGTTCGCCGCGGCCATTGTCTAACGCGCTCTACCTCGACACCTGGCATCAGGCTGCGGACAACGCGGCCACCAGCGCCACGGGCGATTGCGGTGGACGATGACGATGACGCCAACAACTAGTTCGCCCGCTGTCATCGGACTCGGCACCACGACCACCGTCGGACTCGGCGTCGCACCGCCGTCTACCTCGCGGGCAAGTACTCGTGAGACTCCGCCACACCCCACCACCTCGTCGACTCCCCCCAACACCAACCGCGCCGGGCCAAACCACCAAGCCGGTCCCCTCCACGATCGCGTCCTCCCTGCCAATCAGTGCCCACACAGATGGACGGCACGAGGACCGCGACACTCGGCGCGTGGGAGGCCGCCGTCTACCTCACTCGGCTGCAGCAGCAGCACGTGCCCCCGCCGCCAGTGAGCATCTCCTGCATCGTTCCAGCAAGCTCGCTCAGTAGTAGCAGCAGCAGTACTTGCCCCTTCCGCCGGTTATCATCTCCTTCACTGGGCCAGCAGTACTTGCCCCTTCCGCCGGTTATCATCTCCTTCACCGGGCCAGCAGTCTCGCTCAGCAGCAGCAGCAGTACGTGAGGCAGGCTCACCACGCCAGGAGCCGGTCGGAGCCCCCGAAGCGGGACGACGAGAGGCGAGGAGGGCCGAGCCGGCCCCAGCGCCGGCGGCTCGGGTGGTCTAGGCAGCCGTGCTGGAGGATGAAGACGACGCTGTGGAGTTCTTCCCAACGCCCAGAATAGGTACAAACATGAACACAAAATTAATCATCTACGATCAATGAAACTAACCGATCAGCTGAATGGAACAATAAGATCGATGTGCATCTTTTTGTGTAGAGCTTATCTCGAATCAAAGCTTCGTTGTGTAGATCTGAAGGAAGGAGGAAGAAGGGGGATTAGAGAGGAGGCTAATGGAGGTAAGAGAAGATATCACATACATGCCTACAGTACCTCGCATCCACCTGTATACTCTCGTGCAATGGGGCCCACTCCTTGCGCTCGATCTGGCTCGTCTCAGCCTGGCTCGCAAAAAACAGTTGAGTCAGCCATTCTCAAGCAGGCCTGACTGAGAGGTGCTTTGAGATTCGTGCTATGTGGGTCAAACAGTGAATGCAAACTATCAAACAGTCTATTTTCATCCCGTGCGGACATGAGTGGGCTTAATGCATCCAACCGAACGTCGCCTCTCGATGTCACAATATTGCCAGAGTGGTAGTAGCTCGACCGGCGAGCGGGCAGTGGACTTAAGATGGACTTTTCCCTTTTCTTTTTTAAACAAAAGGCACCCGTGATTCAAAAGTTTCCAGTTTGGCTGGCGGCTTCAGTCCGGTCCATAGCTGCCGAGGTGCATCGCATCCACCGCATTTGTTTACGCTTGGGTGGGCTCTCTGCGGGTTCCAGCAGCCGATCTCTTCATAAAAAAATTGATGGTGCGAAGGTTTGCACGGAATCAGCGGGTCAGGAAGGCCCTCTTCTCTGTGCTGTTGAGAGTCGCTCAAGTGGCGCTGGCAAAAATAAGAGTCGTGTCAGAATCTTTCGCTTCGGGACGATCTGGTTGGATCTCGGCTTGCAGCACAAGAGAAGCTTCAGATGCATTGTACCTGGACGCGGTTGATTCATCTACTTGGTTTCACTGGGTTGTAATCCTCTTCGGTTTCTTTTTACTCCTCCGTCCCGTAATATAAAGCGTTTCTGACACTAGTGTCAAAAACCCTCTTATACTATGGGATGGAGGGAGTACCTCATAATATTGTAGTAGTAATTTTTCTGAAGTTAAAATTTGTAAAGTTTAACCAAATACTCCATGTTGACCTTGTATTGTGAATGTTAGTGGACCGTGCGTTGCAACGACGCATAAATATTGCACTGGTTTAACAATCAATTATGTCAAACATATACATTTATGATCCCCGTGCACATGAAACAACATTATCGACTTCTTCTTCTTCTTCTTCTAGTCGAATAGACGAGTGTAGTTTCCAGGTTTCAACAAAAAGAAGGCAGCTTCCCAGTCATGATTTTATAATATTTTACCAAGCGATTTATTACCCTCTATATGATATCACAGTGTGCTTCTATTCTAAGTAAGCAAAAGTCTGTTGTCTGTTTTGCAGCAGCTCAGTTGCTTGGCTTGCATCGTTGTGTGCTCTAGCTGCCGGCAACTTCTTTGTGTTCCACAAAGCCTCCTATAGTTTAGACGTCACAGTTTTTTAACTTCTCTGAATCATAATTCATGCACTGACAGGTTTGCAAATAGGCTTAGAGTGGCCTAATGGTGATTGATAGCTAGCTGGGGTAGGAACAGGGAACAAGTAAAGGTTAAATGGGATAATTATGCTCAGTAGTTCACTTCTGAACTTTCTGAACATAATAATCTTGAATTTTGATGTTTTTTGAGCTGGAAGCTTGCAGCAGGTTAAGCTAGTATGCCACCGGACACTTGCAAAATCACAGAGCAAAGGACCGAGTTTTCTTTTAGAAAATGAGTATGACCTCCGGCCTCTGCATCTGGACAATGCATACGGCCACTTTATTAATTATTCTCACAAGACCGTACAAAGCCACAATGCATACGGCCACTTTATTAATTATTCTCACAAGACCGTACAAAGTCATACAACAGCAAGACTAAAACCACCGTCTAAGCAACAACTCTCGCTATGCCTATCCAATCGATGAAGGGGCACAGATAGTCTGGCCCTAATACCAAACAGACATCGCAGCCAAAGCTAAACATCTAAGACCTGAGGTCCCAACCAGGACGCCTGCCGGGTATGGTGCACCTACCAGTCCGGCGCACTCCTCAACCAGGACGTGTGCCGGGTATGAGGCCGCCGCAGCCACCTGCCACCAATCCATCTTCAGAGCTGTACTGTTGCATGTACCGTGCCAGGTCTCTCTGCCATCGACGCCACCACAACGCCCGACAGCGTTGTCCTCCTGCGTGAGTCCATCCTCCCACAACGAACTCCGAATCTGCACTGCGCCACGCCGTCAAGATCCGTCGCCATAAGTGTGTAGGATGAAGCACCGCTCCACCAAAGAGTCCGTCCTCTGGTCCCTCGATCACGTGTGTATCTCCAAGAATGACGCCCCCAAGGAAGGAACGACACCAGAGCACCGCCGTCATCCGATCTGGGATTTTCCCCGGAGGTAGCAGAGAGTGGCCTTGAACTTCTCCACGGCGATGCCTTCAAGAAGGGAACGACGCAGATAGCGCCGTCACCGCCGGCCTTAGCAGGAGCCGAAGGCAAGTTTTCACCCAGATCAGTTTGAAGGGATCCAACTCTCGTGCCCGAGCCGCCGTCACCACCAGCACCACCAGGCAAACCCTGGAATACCGGCATATCAGCGAGCCGCCGGCACCACCACATCCAGATCGCCGGCCACGCCGGGCCGCCGCCATCCCTGCGCCGTCCGGGTCAGAGGCGGAGCCGCCGACCGCGCACAGGGACCGCCGCCGCCTGCACACGCCGGAGCGCCGCCGAGAGCCCAACGTCCGCCACCGCTTGCCGAAGCCAACTGCACGAGCACTGGCGCCACCGTGGAGCCAGCAGATCGGGGAGGAAGACGCGCGCCGACCATCCTCGCGGACCCCGCCGCACACCCGAGCGCCAGCGCGCCGCGGCACCATTAGATCGGGATGAGGAGGAGCCCGCGCGCTCGCCGCCCTGCGCAGACCACGCCGCTGCCAGCGCCGCAGCGCCACCAAGCAGGGGAGCCCCGCCTAGATCTGCCGGCGTCCCGACCTGCCGCCGAGCCGAGCGCCGCCGCGAGGGTCGGCCGTCCCGCGGCGCTTAGGAGCCTCGCGATGGGGGAGGGAGCCCCGCCGCCGCCGACGCACGCACGGGCTTTGCCCGGCGGCGAGGGAGAAGGAAGGCAAGAAAGGGGAGCGGCGGCGGCGATCTAGAGTTCTGTCCGGGCCGCTCGCGGGAGCGGCACGGGGGACGGGGCGGCGGCGATCTAGTGTTTGTTTAAATGCTTGTGAAGAACCACCTTAACGACGCTAACACCGGAGGATAGATTTCTTCTCATCCCTTTATTTGCACCAATAATACATAATGATGCCTAGATGATACAGCACACTTGTAGCACTGCAATGATGCCTAGTGCGGCCGCAACCTGGTGTATGTCGAGAAGCTACGTGTGGTGGTGCCGGCGGCATCTGTGGAGACGATGGGCACGCGGATGGAGTGTCCGTGACGAGGACATCCCGCGAGGGCTCAGTTCAGGGAGGCGAGCCCGTGTACGAGCAGCGGCGCGCGGTGGTGCCGTTGTTGTATGGGGAGGAGGCGCTGGCTGCGGGGTCGTTGACTGCTTGCTGGGCCATGGCCATCTGCTCGAACCAGACGGGCAGAATTATTATTTTTTGAGACAAACCAGATTCTTTAGTAACTTGAGACAAACCAATTTTTTTAACACAGCACAGAGCCAACCGTTCATCCATACACGGATACACTCACCCTATGAACACAAACGCACACCCTAACCCTATGAGCACCTTCGAAAGACTGACCAGCATACCATCTTGAGATTTACGAAGTCGCCATAGACGCTTCGTAGTCGATGGAAACGTCTCCTCCCACTGAAAGCGCATTACTAGAAATTCTGAAATAAATCCAGGAATAATGCAAGCACCAGAACTTCAACCCTGATAGCCTGGGAATACCACCGTCCGTCTAACCATTCAACCACTGGTTGGTTCACTTGAGACCAACCAGATGAGCACATGGGATCGGGTGTGCCTGGCATGCTGCTGTGTGGGCCTCCTAGTCTAGGAATGGGCCGAGAGGTTCCTAGACTGATACGGGCCGAGCACTAGCGCAAAGAGCTAGATTTTTTTCCGCGTTCAAACTGGGATGGGTTGGACCGAAGGCAGATCCTATTTGGTGCCGTTATAGCCCATTTTGCAAACGGGCGTATGAAGCACACCCCCCCCCCCCCTGCGAACTGGGCTGGCCCGTTTAACTTTTTCTCTTTTCTGTCAAAGACAAAAAAGGGTGCGACAACGTAGCGGGGTTTGAACGTAAGAGACCCTCTTACCCCTCGGTAGAGAGCATAGAGACGTAACCACTATGCCATCTCGATCGGCTATGTTAACTAACTTCTTTTCTCCCTTTTACCCTCTTCAGTTTGCGTAACTTTTTTCTTGGAGCGGTTTTGTTCAGTTTTTTTCTTTTTCTTTTTGCTAAACACCTGAACTTTTTCTTCAAAGTCGTGATTTTTTTTCAAAAAATCTATGGAATTTTCTTCTAGATTGATGTTTTTTTTCTAAAATCTATGAATTTTTAAAAATAATTGATGAACTTTTTCAAAATCAATGAAACATTTTTCAAATCCCGCTAAACTTTTTTCAAATTCGTGAACTTTTTAAAAAATGCAGTTATGTTTTTTTTTCAATTTTTTGAATATTTTTCAAAATTGATGAACATTTCTGGATTTTGTGAACACTTGTTTTTAAAACCCTGGTAAATTTTTCCAAATTTGTGAACATTTTTAACATTGATGATTTTTTATGATTTTGTGATTTTTTTTGAAATCCATGAATTCATTTTTCAAAATTGGTGAACTTTTTCAAATTTGTGATATTTTTTCCAAAAATACGGTTTTTTGTCAAATAATTTATAGTAGGACAGAAACAAGGGTCAAATAAGGCTGTCTTCAGATATAAAACACCAGAGTCATTGTGGTGCAGTGGTTATTGCGCTAACGAACCCCACTTTTTCGGGAATATAATAGAGTTGATTTTTTTCGTAGACACGACTGATGCTGTGCCGGCCTACTACCGCTCGATTTCGAGCGCCAACTAGCCTAAGCGGCGTTGAGGGCGCGAAATAAGAGCTTCCTCAACCGAAACAAGCAGACCGGGGAGCAACTAACCAAGTGCTTAGCCGCCGGCTACGCATCGCGTGCTGGATGCTCCGTTGAGATTTTGTTTCTTATTTTTCTGTACGCATTTTCGGGTTTTAGATGTTTTGTTTTGTTTTTTGGCTTTTCGGTTTTTGCCGATTTATCCCGCTTTGGACAAAAAAAATAAAAATAATGCACGGGAAAATATGTTTTTTCTTATTCCGCGAGAGGCACATATTTCTTCTTGTGAAGGCATATCTTTGTTTCCGCGAGAGGTACAATTGTGCCTTTCGGAAAAAGAAAAAAAAACCTTTTTTTTCTTCCATGAGAGGCACAAATTTGCTTTTCCTTGAGGCACAAGTTGCTTCCGTGAGTGTGACTCTCGGAAAGCAAAGAAAAAACATGTTTTTTTTTCTGTAAGAGGCATAGATTTGTTTCTCATGGAGACAAAGGTTTGCTTCCGCAAAAGGCACAATTGTGCCACTCGAAAAGAGAAAAATAATATTTTTTTCTTCCACAAGATGCACATCTTTGCCTCTCGGAAAGAATAGAAAAACATATTTTTTCTTCTTCTAGGAGAGGCAAAAATTTGCTTCTTGTGAAGGCACATGTTTGCTTTGGCGAGAGATAGTGCCTCTCGAAATGGAAAAAAGGACATGTTTTTTTTCTTTCCTGAGAGGCACAGATTTGCTTCTTGTGGAGCAAGGTTTGCTTCCGTGAGAAGCACACTTGTGCCTCACGGAAAGTGAAAAACATGTCGTTTTTCTTCCGTGAGAGACAGAACTTTGCTTAGGCTGGGAGCACATCACAAAAAGTGGGGGAAAAACCGTGCTTTCAACTAGTTTTTTCTCTTCCCATTCTTTTTTGGGAAAAAAATGTTCATCGAAAAAACTCAAACGACGAAAATGGTTTGCAATTTGGATGGGCAGTCTAAGAGATAAGCATTTGAATAAACAAATCTACAATAAAAAAGAGAAAACTCATAGTTGCTGTTGGGGAACGTAGCATGCAATTTTAAAAAAAAATCCTACGCTCACGCAAGATCTATCTAGAAGATGCATAACAACGAGAGGGGGAGAGTGTGTCCACGTACACTCGTAGACCGAAAGTAGAAGCGCTAGATTAACGCGATTGATGTAGTCGAACGTCTTCACGATCCAACTGATCTAGCACCAAACGTGCAGCACCTCCGAGTTCAGCACACGCTCATCTCGATGACGTCCCTTAAACTCTTGATCCAGCAAAGGGTCGAGGGAGACTTTCGTAAGTACGATGGCGTGATGATGATGATGGTGATGTGATCCGTGCAGAGCTTCGCCTAAGCACTACAATGCTATGACCGGAGGTATAAACCGTGGAGGGGGGCACCGCACATGGCTAAGAGAACAATTGATGTGCCTTTGGGGTCCCCCCGCCCCCGTATATAAAGGAGGGGAGGAGGAGGCCGGCGGCCAGGAGGGGTGCGCCATGGGAGGGGGGAGTCCTACTAGGACTCCACTCCTAGTAGGATCCCCCCCACCTTTTTCCTTTTTTCCGGAGTAGCAAAGGGAGAAAGAGAGAGGGAGTAGGAGAGGGAAAGAGGGGGGCGCCCCCCCCTTGTCCAATTCTGATTGGCAAGGGGGGGGGGGGGCACGCGCCACCTCCTATGACCGACCCTCTCTTCTCCACTAAGGCCCATATTGGCCCATTACTCTGAGACTTATCCGAAACTTCCCGAAACCATTTCGGTATCCGAATGTAACCTTACAATATATGAATCTTTACCCCCCGACCATTTCGAGACTCCTCGTCATGTCCGTGATCTCATCCGGGACTCCGAACAAACTTCGGTCACCAAAACACATAACTCATAATACAAATCATCATCGAACATTAAGCGTGCGGACCCTACGGGTTCGAGAACTATGTAGACATGACCAAGACACATCTCCGGTCAATAACCAATAGCGGAACCTGGATGCTTATATTGGTTCCTACATAATCTACGAAGATCTTTATCGGTCAAACCGCGTAACAACATACGTTGTTACCTTTGTCATCGGTATGTTATTTGCCCGAGATTCGATCGTCGGTATCTTCAAGCCTAGTTCAATCTTGTTACCGGTAAGTCTCTTTACTTGTTTCGTAATGCATCATCCCGTAACTAACTCATTAGTCACATTGCTTGCAAGGCTTACAGTGATGAATATTACCGAGAGGGCCCAGAGATACCTCTCCGATACATAGAGTGACAATTTGCTACGTCTTGAGCTTGCGTTGGTTTTCCTTGAAGAGGAAAGGGTGATGCAACAATAGTAGCGTAAGTATTTCCCTCAGTTTTTGAGAACCAAGGTATCAATCCAGTAGGAGGCTCCTCAAAAGTCCCACGCACCTACACAAACAAACAAAGAACTCGCAACCAACGCAATAAAGGGCTTGTCAATCCCTTCACGGCCACTTGCGAAAGTGAGATCTGATAGAGATAGTATGATAAGATAAATATATTTTTGGTATTTTATGATATAGATTGGAAAAGTAAAGATGCAAATAAAAGTAGATGGGAAGCTTATATGATAAAAGATAGACCCGGGGGCCATAGGTTTCACTAGTGGCTTCTCTCGAGATAGCATAAGTATTACGGTGGGTGAACATATTACTGTCGAGCAATTGATAGAAAAGTAAATAATTATGAGATTATCTAGGCATGATCATGTATATAGGCATCACGTCCGCGACAAGTAGACCGAGTCCTGCCTGCATCTACTACTATTACTCCACACATCGACCGCTATCCAACATGCATCTAGAGTATTAAGTTCATAAAGAACAGAGTAATACATTAAGAAAGATGACATGATGTAGAGGGATAAACTCATGCAATATGATATAAACCCCATATTTTTATCCTCGATGGAAACAATACAATACGTGCCTTGCTGCCCCTGCTGTCACTGCGAAAGGACCATGCAAGATTGAACCCAAAGCTAAGCACTTCTCCCATTGGAAGAAAGATCAATCTAGTAGGCCAAACCAAACTAATAATTTGAAGAGACTTGCAAAGATAACTTAATCACACATAAAAGAATTCAAAGGAGATTCAAATATTTCTCATAGATAAACTTGATCATAAACTCACAATTCATCGGATCTCGACAAACACACCACAAAAAAAGATACATCGAATAGATCTCCAAGAAGATTGAGGAGAACATGGTATTGAGATCCAAAAAGAGAGAAGAAGCCATCTAGCTAATAACTATGGACCCGAAGGTCTATGGTAAACTACTCACACCTCATCGGAGGGGCTATGGTGTTGATGTAGAAGCCCTCCATGGTCGATTCCCCCTCCAGCGGAGCGCCGGCGAAGGCTCCAAGATGGGATCTCGCGGATACAGAAGGTTACGGCGGTGGAAATAGTTTTTCGTGGGTGCTTCTGATGTTCTCGGGGTACGTGGGTATATATAGGAGGAAGAAGTAGGTCGATGGCCGCCCAAGGGGCCCACGAGATAGGGGGGCGCGCCGTGTAGGGGTGGGCGCGCCCTCCACCCTCGTGGCCGCCTCGACTGCTTCTTGACTTGCACTCCAAGTCCTCTGGATCACGTTTGTTCCAAAAATCACGCTCGCGAAGGTTTCATTCCGTTTGGACTCCGTTTGATATTCCTTTTCTTCGAAAAACTGAAATAGGCAAAAAAAAAAAACAATACGGGCTGGGCCTCCGGTTAGTAGGTTAGTCCCAAAAATGATATAAATGAAGGAAATATGCCCCAGAGGCAATAATAAAGTTATTATTTATTTCCTTATTTCATGATAAATGTTTATTATTCATGCTAGAATTGTATTAACCGGAAACATGATACATGTGTGAATACATAGACAAACATATAGTCACTAGTATGCCTCTACTTGACTAGCTCATTAATCAAAGATGGTTATGTTTCCTAACCATAGACATGTGTTGTCATTTGATTAATGGGATTGCATCATTAGGAGAATGATGTGATTGACATGACCCATTCCTTTAGCCTAGCACTTGATCGTTTAGTATGTTGCTATTGCTTTCTTCATGACTTATACATGTTCCTGTAACTATGAGATTATGTAACTCCCGTTTACCGGAGGAACACTTTGGGTGCTACCAAACATCACAACGTAACTGGGTGATTATAAAGGAGTACTACAGGTGTCTCCAAAGGTACATGTTGGGTTGGAGTATTTCGAGATTAGGTTTTGTCACTCCGATTGTCGGAGAGGTATCTCTGGGCCCTCTCGGTAATGCACATCACTATAAGCCTTGCAAGCAATGTGACTAATGAGTTAGTTGCGGGATGATGCATTATGTAACGAGTAAAGAGACTTGCCGGTAACGAGATTGAACTAGGTATTGGATACCGACGATCGAATCTCGGGCAAGTAACATACCGATGACAAAGGGAACAACGTATGTTGTTATGCGGTTTGACCGATAAAGATCTTCGTAGAATATGTAGGAGCCAATATGAGCATCCAGGTTCCGCTATTGGTTATTGACCAAGAATAGTTCTAGGTCATGTCTACATAGTTCTCGAACCCGTAGGGTCCGCACGCTTAAGGTTTCGATGACAGTTATATTATGAGTTTATGAGTTTTGATGTACCGAAGGAGTTAGGAGTCCCGGATGAGATCGGGGACATGACGAGGAGTCTCGAAATGGTTGAGACGTAAAGATCGATATATTGGACGATTATATTCGGAGTTCAGAAAAGTTCCGAGTGATTCGGGTATTTTCGGGGGTACCGGGGAGTTACGGGAATACGAGGAAGAAGCAATGGGCCTCATGGGCCAAGTGGTGGAAGAGAGGAGGAAGGGCACGCGCCCCCCTAGCCCAAACCGAATTGGACTAGGGGGCCGGCCCCCCTTTCCTCCTTTTCCTCCCTCTCCTTCCTTCTCCTTCTCCTTCCCTTCCTTCCCCTCTCCTAGTTGGACTAGGAAAGGAGGGAGACCTACTCCCGGTGGGAGTAGGACTCCTCCCTGGCGCGCCCTCCCTTGGCCGGCCGCCCCCTCCCCTTGCTCCTTTATATACGGGGGCAGGGGGGCACCCCATGACATACAAGTTGATCTACGTGATCGTTCCTTAGCCGTGTGCGGTGCCCCCCTCCACCATATTCCACCTCGGTCATATCATCGCGGAGTTTAGGCGAAGCCCTGCCCGGTAGAACATCATCATCGTCACCATGCCGTCGTGCTAACGGAACTCATCCCTGACACTTTGCTGGATCAGAGTCCTGGGATCGTCATCGAGCTGAACGTGTGCTGAACTCGGAGGCGCCGTACGTTTGGTACTTGGATCGGTCGGATCGTGAAGACATACGACTACATCAACCGCGTTGTTATAACGCTTCCACTTATGGTCTATGAGGGTACGTGGACACACTCTCCCCTCTCGTTGCTATGCATCACCATGATCTTGCGTGTGCGTAGGATTTTTTTTGAAATTACTACATTCCCCAACAGTGGCATCCGAGCCAGGTTTTATGCGTAGATGTCATATGCACGAGTAGAACACAAGTGAGTTGTGGGCGATACAAGTCATACTGCTTACCAGCATGTCATACTTTGGTTCAGCGGTATTGTGAGATGAAGCGACCCGGACCGACATTACGCGGACGCTTACGCGAGACTGGTTTCACCGTTACGAGCACTCGTGCTTAAAGGTGGCTGGCGGGTGTCTGTCTCTCTCACTTTAGCTGAATCGAGTGTGGCTACGCCCGGTCCTTGTGAAGGTTAAAACAACACTAACTTGACGAACTATCGTTGTGGTTTTGATGCGTAGGTAAGAACGGTTCTTGCTAAGCCCGTAGCAGCCACGTAAAATTTGCAACAACAAAGTAGAGGACGTCTAACTTGTTTTTGCAGGGCATGTTGTGATGTGATATGGTCAAGACGTGATGCTATATTTTATTGTATGAGATGATCATGTTTTGTAACCGAAGTTATCGGCAAATGGCAGGAGCCATATGGTTGTCGCTTTATTGTATGAAATGCAAACGCCCTGTAATTGCTTTACTTTATCACTAAGCGGTAGCGATAGTCATAGAAGCAATAGATGGCGTAACGACAATGATGCTACGATGGAGATCAAGGTGTCGTGCCGGTGACGATGGTGATCACGACGGTGCTTCGAACATGGAGATCACAAGCACAAGATGATGATGGCCATATCATATCACTTATATTGATTGCATGTGATGTTTATCCTTTATGCATCTTATCTTGCTTTGATTGACGGTAGCATTTTAAGATGATCTCTCACTAAATTATCAAGAAGTGTTCTCCCTGAGTATGCACCATTGCGAAAGTTCTTCGTGCTGAGACACCACGTGATGATCGGGTGTGTTAGGCTCTACGTTCAAATACAACGAGTGCAAAATAGTTGCACACCCCGGAATACTCAGGTTAAACTTGACGAGCCTAGCATACAACAGATATGGCCTCGGAAAACGGAGAACGAAAGGTCGAGCATGAATCATATAGTAGATATGATCAACATATTGATGTTCACCGTTGAAACTACTCCCATCTCACGTGACGATCGGACATGGTGTAGTTGATATGGATCACGTAATCACTTAGAGGATTAGAGGGATGTCTATCTAAGTGGGAGTTCTTTAGTAATATGATTAATTGAACTTAAATTTATCATGAACTTAGTCCTGGTAGTATTTTGCAAATTATGTGTAGATCAATAGCTTGCGTTGTTGCTTTCATATGTTTATTTTGATATGTTCCTAGAGAAAATTGTGTTGAAAGATGTTAGTAGCAATGATGCGGATTGGATCCGTGATCTGAGGTTTATCCTCATTGCTGCACATAAGAATTATGTCCTTAATGTACCGCTAGGTGACAGACCTATTGCAGGAGCAGATGCAGATGTTATGAACATTTGGCTAGCTCAATATGATGACTACTTGATAGTTTAGTGCACCATGCTTAACGGCTTAGAATCGGGACTTCAAAGATGTTTTGAACGCCATGGACCATATGAGATGTTCCAGGAGTTGAAGTTAATATTTCAAGCAAATACCCGAGTTGAGAGATATGAAGTCTCCAACAAGTTCTATGGCTAAAAGATGAGGAGAATCGCTCAACTAGTGAGCATGTGCTCAGATTGTCTGGGTACTACAATCGCTTGAATCAAGTGGGAGTTAATCTTCTAGATAAGATAGTGATTGACATAATTCTCTAGTCACCATCACCAAGTTAGTAGAACTTTGTGATGAACTATAGTATGCAAGGGATGACGAAAACGATTCCCGAGCTCTTCGTGATGTTGAAATCGACGAAGGTAGAAATCAAGAAAGAGCATCAAGTGTTGATGATTGACAAGACCACTAGTTTCAAGAAAAGGGCAAAGGGATAGAAAGGGAACTTCAAGTAGAATGACAAGCAAGTTGTCACTCCCGCGAAGAAGCCCACAGCTGGACCAAAGCCTGAAACTGAGTGCTTACACTGCAAAGGAAATGGTCACTGGAAGCGGAAATGCCCTGAATATTTGGTGGATAAGAAGGATGGCGAAGTGAACAAGGCTATATTTGATATACATGTTATTGATGTGTGCCTTACTAGTGTTTATAGTAGCCCCTGAGTATTTGATACTTGTTCAGTTGCTAAGATTAGTAACTCGAAATAGGAGTTATATAAACAGAGACTAGTTGAAGGGGAAGTGACGATGAGTGTTGGAAGTGGTTCCAAGATTGATATGATCATCATCGCACACTCCCTATACTTTCGGGATTAGTGTTAAACCTAAATAAATGTTATTTGGCGTTTGCGTTGAGCATGAATATGATTTGATCATGTTTATTGCCATACGGTTATTCATTTGAAGTTAAAGAATAATTGTTATTCTGTTTACATGAATAAGACCTTCGATGGTTATACACCCAATGGAAATAGTTTGTTGGATCTCGATCATAGTGATACACATATTCATGATTGATGCCAAAAGATGCAAAGTTAATAATGATAGTGCAACTTATTTGTGGCACTGCCGTTTGGGTCATATCGGTGTAAAGCGCATGAGAAACTCCATAAAGATGGAATTTTGGAATCACTTGGTTATGAATCATTTGATGCTTGCGAACCATGCCTTTTGGGCAAGATGACTAAAACTCCGTTCTCCAGAACAATGGAACAAGCTACCGACTTATTGGAAATAATACATACCGATGTATGCGATCCAATGAGTGTTGATGCTCGTGGCAAGTATCGTTATTTTTTGACCTTCACAAGATGATTTGAGCAGATATGGGTATATCTACTTGATGAAACATAAGTCTAAAATAGTTGAAAGGTTCAAAGAATTTCAGAGTGAAGTGGAAAAATCATCATAACAAGAAAATAAAGTTTCTGCGATCTGATCGCGGAGACGAATATTTGAGTTACGAGTTTGGTCTTCAATTAAAACAATGTGGAATAGTTTCACAGCTCACGCCACCTGGAACACCACAACGTTATGGTGTGTCCGAACGTCGTAACCGCACTTTATTGGAGATGGTGCGATCTATGATGTCTCTTACTGATTTACCATTATTGTTTTGGGGTTATGCATTAGAGACAACTGCATTCACGTTAAAAGGGCACCATCTAAATCCGTTGAGACGACATCGTATAAACTATGGTTTAGTAGTAAACCTAAGCTGTCGTTTCTTAAAGTTTGGAGTTGCGATGCTTATATGAAAAAGGTTTTCAACCTGATAAGCTCGAACCCAAATCGGAGAAGTGTGTCTTCATAGAATACCCAAAGGAAACTGTTGGGTACTCCTTCTATCACAAATCCAAAGGCAAAACATTCGTTGCTAAGAATGGATCCTTTCTAGACAAGGAGTTTCTCTCGAAAGAAGTGAGTGGGAGGAAAGTAGAACTTGATGAGGTAACTGTACCTGCTCCCTTATTTGAAAGTAGTTCATCACAGAAATATGTTCCTGTGACTACTACACCAATTAGTGAGGAAGTTAATGATGATGATCATGAAACTTCAGATTAAGTTACTACAGAACCTCGTAGGTCTTCCAGAATAAGATCCGCACCAGAGTGGTACGGTAATCCTGTTCTGGAAGTTATGTTACTAGACCATGACGAACCTACGAACTATGAAGAAGCGATGGTGAGCCCAGATTCCGCAAAATGGCTTGAGGCCATGAGATCTGAGATAAGATCCATGTATGAAAACAAAGTATGGACTTTGATTGACTTGCCCAATGATCGGCGAGACATTGAGATTAAATGGATCTTCAAGAGGAAGACGGACGCTGATAGTGTTACTATCTACAAAGCTAGAATTGTCGCAAACGGTTTTCGACAAGTTCAAGGTGTTATGAGAGTTTTTCACTCGTATCTATGCTTAAGTCTGTCTGAATCATGTTAGCAATTGCCGCATTTTATGAAATCTGGCAAATGGATAAACAAAACTGCATTCCTTAATGGTTTTCTTAAAGAAGAGTTGTATATGATGCAACCAGAAGGTTTTGTCAATCCTAAAGGTGCTAACAAATTGTGCAAGCTCCAACGATCCATCTATGGACTGGTGCAAGCATCTCGGAGTTGGAATATACGCTTTGATGAGTTGATCAAAGCATATGGTTTTATACAGACTTTTGAAGAAGCCTGTATTTACAAGAAAGTGAGTGGGAGCTCTGTAGCATTTCTAATATTATATGTGGATGACATATTGTTAATTGGAAATGATATGGAAATTCTGGATAGCATGAAAGGATACTTGAATAAGAGTTTTTCAAAGCAAGACCTCGGTGAAGCTGCTTACACATTGAGCATCAAGATCTATATAGATAGATCAAGACGCTTGATAAGATTTTTCAATGAGTACATACCTTGATAAATTTTTGAAATAGTTCAAAATGGAACAGTCAAAGAAGGAGTTCTTGCCTGTGATGCAAAGGTATGAAGTCGAGTAAGACTAAAAACGCGACCATGGCAGAAAATAGAAAAGAATGAACAATCATTCCCTATGCCTCAGTCATAGGTTCTATAAAGTATGCTATGTTGTGTACTAGACCTATTGTATACCTTGCTCTGAGTTTGGCAAAGGAATACAATTTTGATCTAAGAGTAGATCACTAGACATCGGTCAAGAATATCCTTAGTGAGGACTAAGGAAATATTTCTCGATTATGGAGGTGATAAAAGAGCCCGTCGTAAAGAGTTACATCGGTGCAAGCTTTTACACCAATCCAGACGACTCTAAGTCTCAATCTGGATACATATTGAAAGTGGGAGCAATTAGCTAGAGTAACTCCATGCAGAGCATTGTGGACATAGAATATTTTGCAAAATACATACGGCTCTGAATATGACAGATCCGTTGACTAAACTTCTCTCACAAGCAAAACATGATCATACCTTAGTACTCTTTGGGTGTTAATCACATAGCGATGTGAACTAGATTATTGACTCTAGTAAACCCTGTGGGTGTTGATCACATGATGATGTGAACTATGGGTATTAATCACATGCAGATGTGAATATTGGTGTTAAATCACATGGCGATGTGAACTAGATTATGGACTCTAGTGCAAGTGGGAGACTGAAGGAAATATGCCCTAGAGGCAATAATAAAGTTATTATTTATTTCCTTATTTCATGACAAATGTTTATTATTCATGCTAGAATTGTATTAACCGGAAACATGATACATGTGTGAATACATAGACAAACATATAGTCACTAGTATGCCTCTACTTGACTAGCTCATTAATCAAAGATGGTTATGTTTCCTAACCATAGACTTGTGTTGTCATTTGATTAATGGGATCACATCATTAGGAGAATGATGTGATTGACATGACCCATTCCGTTAGCCTAGCACTTGATCGTTTAGTATGTTGCTATTGCTTTCTGTAACTATGAGATTATGCAACTCCCGTTTACCGGAGGAACACTTTGGGTGCTACCAAACGTCACAACGTAACTGGGTGATTATAAAGGAGTACTACAGGTGTCTCCAAAGGTACATGTTGGGTTGGCGTATTTCGAGATTAGGTTTTTTCACTCCGATTGTCGGAGAGGTATCTCCGGGCCCTCTCGGTAATGCACATCACTATAAACCTTGCAAGCAATGTGACTAATGAGTTAGTTGCGGGATGATGCATTATGTAACGAGTAAAGAGACTTGCCGGTAACGAGATTGAACTAGGTATTGGATACCGACGATCGAATCTCGGGCAAGTAACATACCAATGACAAAGGGAACAACGTATGTTGTTATGCGGTTTGACCGATAAAGATCTTCGTAGAATATGTAGGAGCCAATATGAGCATCCAGGTTCCGCTATTGGTTATTGACCAAGAATAGTTCTAGGTCATGTCTACATAGTTCTCGAACCCGTAGGGTCCGCACGCTTAAGGTTTCGATGACAGTTATATTATGAGTTTTGATGTACCGAAGGAGTTCGGAGTCCCGGATGAGATCGGGGACATAACGAGGAGTCTCGAAATGGTCCAGATGTAAAAATCGATATATTGGACGACTATATTCGGAGTTCGGAAAGGTTCCGAGTGATTCGGGTATTTTCGGGGGTACCGGGGAGTTACGGGAATACGAGGAAGAAGCAATGGGCCTCATGGGCCAAGTGGTGGAAGAGAGGAGGCAGGGCGCGCGGCCCCCCTAGCCCAAACCGAATTGGACTAGGGGGCGCCCCCCTTTCCTCCTTTTCCTCCCTGTCCTTCCTTCTCCTTCTCCTTCCCTTCCTTCCCCTCTCCTAGTTGGACTAGGAAAGGAGGGAGTCTTACTCCCGGTCGGAGTAGGACTCCTCCCTGGCGCGCCCTCCCTTGGCCGGCCGCCCCCCCTGCTCCTTTATATACGGGGGCAGGGGGGCACCCCATGACACACAAGTTGATCTACGTGATTGTTCCTTAGCCGTGTGCGGTGCCCCCCTCCACCATATTCCACCTCGGTCATATCATCGTGGAGTTTAGGCGAAGCCCTGCGCTGGTAGAACATCATCATCATCACCAGGCCGTCGTGCTGAGGAACTCATCCCCGACACTTTGCTGGATCAGAGTCCGGGGATCGTCATCGAGCTGAACGTGTGCTGAACTCGGAGGTGCCGTACGTTCGGTACTTGGATCGGTCGGATCGTGAAGACGTACGACTACATCAACCGCGTTGTTATAACGCTTCCGCTTACGGTCTACGAGGGTACGTGGACACACTCTCCCCTCTCGTTGCTATGCATCACCATGATCTTGCGTGTGCGTAGGATTTTTTTTGAAATTACTATGTTCCCCAACAATAAATGTGTAAAGTAAAGCCCATAAACATCTAAAACGGGTAATATAATAGCATGAAACAATAAAAAATTATAGATACGTTGGAGACGTATCAAGCATCCCCAAGTTTAATTCCTGCTCGTCCTCGAGTAGGTAAATGATAAAAACAGAATTTTTGATGTGGAATGCTACCTAGCATATTTCTCAATTGTAATTTTCTATATTGTGGCATGAATTTTTAGATCCAAATGATTCAAAATAAAAGTTCATATTGACATAGGAAATAGTAATACTTCAAGCATACTAATCAAGCAATCATGTCTTATCAAAATAACATGGCCAAAGAAAGTTATCCCTACAAAATCATATAGTCTGGCTGTTGCTCTATCTTCATCACACAAATTATTTAATCATGCACAAGCCCGATGACAAGCCAAGCAATTGTTTCATACTTTAGTAATCTCAAACTTTTTCAACGTTCACGCAATACATGAGCGTGAGCCATGGACATAGCACTATATGTGGAATAGAATGGTGGTTGTGGAGAAGACAAAAAAGAGAAGATAGTCTCACATCAACTAGGCGTATCAACGGGCTATGGAGATGCCCATTAATAGATATCAATGTGAGTGAGTAGGGATTGCCATGCAACAGATGCACTAGAGCTATAAATGTATGAAAGCTCAACAAAAGAAACTAAGTGGGTGTGCATCCAACTCGCTTGCTCACGAAGACCTAGGGCATTTTGAGGAAGCCCATCATTGGAATATACAAGCCAAGCTCTATAATGAAAAATTCCCACTAGTATATATGAAAGTGACAACATAGGAGACTCTTTATCATGAAGATCATGGTGCTACTTTGAAGCACAAGTGTGGTAAAAGGATAGTAGCATTGTCCTTTCTCTCTTTTTCTCTCATTTCTTTTTTCTTTTCTCTTTTTTTTTATTTTCTTTTTTTTCTTTGGCCTTACTTTTTTTTCTCTTTTTTTTGAAGTCCGAAGTCTCATCCCGACTTGTGGGGCAATCATAGTCTCCATCATCCTTTCCTCACTGGGACAATGCTCTAATAATGAAGATCATCACATTTTTATTTACTTACAACTCAACACTTAGAACAAGATATGACTCTATATGAATGCCTCCGGCGGTGTACCGGGATATGCAGTGAATCAAGAGTGACATGCATGAAAATTATGAAGGTGGCCTTGCCACAAATACAATGTCAACTACATGATCATGCAAAGAGCAATATGACAATGATGATGCGTGTCATATAAACGGAACGGTGGAAAGTTGCATGGCAATATATCTCGGAATGGCTATGGAAATGCCATAATAGGTAGGTATGGTGGCTGTTTTGAGGAAGGTATATGGTAGGTGTATGGTACCGGCAAAAGTTGCGCGGTACAAGAGAGACTAGCAATGGTGGAAGGGTGAGAGTGCGTATAATACATGGACTCAACATTAGTCAAAAGAACTCATATACTTATTGCAAAAATCTACAAGCATCAAAAATAAAGTACTACGTGCATGCTCCTAGGGGGATAGATTGGTAGGAAAAGACCATCGCTCGTCCCCGACCTCCACTCATAAGGAAGACAATCAGCAAATAAAATTGTGCTCCAACTTCATCACAAAGCGGTTCACCATACGTGCATGCTACGGGAATCACAAACTTCAACACAAGAATTCTTTAAATTTATAATCACCCAACTAGCATGACTTTAATATCACTACCTCCATGTCTCAAAACAATTATCAAGTATCAAATTGATCATAGCATCCAATTCACTTTCTATGATAGTTTTTATTATACCCAACTTGGATGCCTACCATTCTAGGACCAATTTTATAACCATAGCAAATACCATGCTGTTCTAAGAGAGTCTCAAAATAATATAAGTGAAGCATGAGAGATCAACATTTCTTCAAAATTAAGCCACCGCCGTGCTCTAAAAGATATAAGTGAAGCACTAGAGCAAAAACTATCTAGCTCAAAAGATGTAAGTGAAGCACATAGAGTATTCTAATAAATTCTAATCAAGTGGGCTTCTCCCAGAAAGTGTGTACAGCAAGGATGATTGTGGAAAACTAAAAGCAAAAACTAATATCATACAAGACGCACCAAGCAAAACACATATCATGTGGCGAATAAAAATATAGCTCCAAGTAAAGTTACCGATAAACAAAGACGAAAGAGGGGATGCCTTCCCGGGGCATCCCCAAGTTTAGGCTTTTGGCTATTCTTGAATATTTTGGGGTGCCATGGGCATCCCCAAGCTTTAGGCTTTTGCCACTCCTTATTCCATAGTCCATCAAATCTTTACCCAAAACTTGAAAACTTCACAACAGAAAACTCAACAGGAAATCTCATAAGCTCCATTAGTGAAAGAAAGCAAAACCACCACATAAGGTACTGTAATGAACTCATTCTTTATTTATATTGGTATTAAACCTACCGTGTTCCAAGTTCTCTATGGTTCATACCACTTAATACTAGCCATAGATGCATCAAAATAAGCAAACAACACACGAAAAACAGAATCTGTCAAAAACAGAACAGTCTGTAGCAATCTGTAACCCTCGAATACTGATGGAACTCTAAAAATCCTACCAGAAAAGGAAGTCCTGGGCAATTTTTCTATTGATCTACAGCAAAAAGAATCAATGCAAAAGCACGTTTCTGTGATTTAACAAAACTAATTTCGTGCGTGCAAAGTTTCTGTTTTTCAGCAGAATCAAATTAACTATCACCATAGGTTATCCTATAGGTTCTACTTGGCACAAACACTAATTAAAACATAAAAACACATCTAAACAGAAGGTAGATGCAAAATTTATTACTAAACAGAAACAAAAACAAAAAACACAAATAAAATTGGGTGCCTCCCAACTAGCGCTATCGTTTAACACCCCTAGCTAAGCATAAAAGCGAGGATAGATTTAAGTAGTGCCATCTTTGGCACTCAATTCATAAGTAGCCCGCATGATATATTCATAAGGTAATTTAACTTTCTTTCTTGTAAAGTGCTCCATGCCTTTCCTTAATGGAAATTGGAATCTAATATTCCCTTCCTTCATATCAATAATCGCGCCAATCGTTCTAAGGAAAGGTCTACCAAGAATAATAAGGCAAGAAAGATTGCAATCTATATCAAGAACGATAAAATCTACGGGCACCAAATTTCTATTTGCAACAATGAGAACATCATTGATTCTTCCCATTGGCTTTTTAATGGTGGAATCCGCAAGGTGCAAATTTAAAGAACAATCATCAAGATCATGGAAACCTAGAATATCACATAAAGTTTTCGGAATCGTGGAAACACTAGCACCCAAATCACATAAAGCATAACACTCATGATATTTAATTTTAATCTTTATAGTAGGTTCCCACTCGTCATAAAGTTTTCTTGGTATAGAAACTTCCAAATTAAGTTTTTCATCAAAAGATTGCATCAAGGCATCAACAATAGGTTTGGTAAAAGCTTTATTTTGACTATAAGCATGAGGATAATTCACAACGGATTGCAACAAGGAAATACAACCTTCTAAAGAACAATTATCATGATCAAATTCCTTGAAATCCAAGATAGTGGGTTCAATGCTATTTAAAGTTTTGACCTCTCCAATCCCACTTTTACCAAATTTAGCATCAAGATCTAAAAACTCTGAATCATTGGGATGCCTTTTAACTAAAGTTGACTCATCTCCAGTCCCATTATTATTAAGATTCATATTGCAAAACAAAGATCTAATAGGGGACACATCAATAACTTTAAGATCTTCATCATTATTTTCATGTAAACTAGAAGAACACGCCTTTACAAAGCAATCTTTCTTAGCACGCAATCTAGCGGTTCTTTCTTTGCACTCGTCAATGAAAATTCTCATGGCTTTGAGAGACTCATTAATATCATGCTTAGGAGGGGTTGATCTAAGTTTAAGAGAATCAACATCAAGCGAAAGTCTATCAACGTTCCTAGCCAAATCATATACTTTGAGCAATTTTTCTTCAAGCAAGGCATTAAAATTCTTTTGAGAAATCATAAATTCTTTCACACTATTCTCAAAATCAGAGGGCATCTTATTAAAATACCATAAGAATTATTTTAGGAATTTCCATAATTATTAGAGGAATTACTAGGGAACGGTCTAGGATTAGAGTTTCCTCCATAAGCATTGTTTCCGAAACTATTCCTACCAACAAAATTCACATCCATAGATTCATTATTATTCTCAATCAAAGTAGACAAAGGCATATCATTGGGATCAATAGGAGCACTCTTAGTAGCAAACAATTTCATAAGTTCATCCATCTTTCCACTCAAAACATTAATTTCTTCTATAGCATGCACTTTTTTACTAGTAGATCTTCCGGTGTGCCATTGAGAATAATTAGCCATAATATTATCAAGGAGTTTTGTAGCATCTCCTAAAGTGATTTCCATAAACGTGCCTCCCGCAACCGAATCTAAAAGATTTCTAGAAGCAAAATTCAATCCAGCATAATTTTTTTGTATGATCGTCCATAAATTCAAACCATGAGTAGGGCAATTGTGAAAGCACAAGTGCTCCCTGGGTGATTTTGGTAATTAATGTCAACATATCTCTTGTTGGACTAACACTTTTACCTAGTATGTTTTAGATGAGTTCAACAATGAAGTGGCATGGACTTAAGGATGTGGAACCCCTTCAAGATGCTAAGGACAAAGGATTGGCTCAAGCTTCAAGCACAAGACTCTACATTTTCTATTTTAGTGATCCAAGATCATATTGAGTCTATAGGAAAAGCCAATACTATCAAGAGGGGATGAGGTGTTGCTTAATGGCTTGCTTGCTCAAAGTGCTTAGTGATATGGTCCAAAGCCCTCAACTACTTTCTCACATCCACATATGTCCTAAACCAAAAGTCTAACTCGGCCCTACCGATTCTTTCTATCCGGCGCCACCGAGTTCAGATGTCATAGCCACTGCCACAAACCCTAGGCAAATCGGTCTCACCGATAGGGATCTCGGTCTCACCGACATGGGATTGTAATCTCTCTGTGTATATACATTACCAAAATCGGTCTCACCGAGTTTGAGCAATCGGTATTACCGAGATTATAATGCAAACTCTCTGGTTAACTTTACCAAAATCGGTCCTACCGAGTGTGTGTAATCGATCAAACCGAGTTTGCCTGACCAAATCTCTGGTTAGCTTATTACCAAAATCGGTCCCACCGAGTTTGTGTAATCAGTCTCACCAAGTTTACGTTATGCCCTAACCCTAACCATATCAGTCCTACCGAGTTGCATGTCAGTCCCACCGAAAATCCTAACGGTCACTAGATTTGCTGAATCGGTCTGACCGAGTTTACCAATTCGGTCCCATCGAGTTTGGCAAGTTGTGTGTAATGGCTAGATTTTGTGTGGAGGCTATATATACCCCTCCACCTCCTCTTCATTCGTAGAGAGAGCCATCAGAACGAACCTACACTTCCAGCATACATTTTCTGAGAGTGAACCACCTACTCATGTGTTGAGGCCAAGACATTCCATTCCTACCATAGGAATCTTGATCTCTAGCCTTCCCCAAGTTGCTTTCCACTCAAATCTTCTTTCCACCAAATCCAAATCCTGTGAGAGAGAGTTGAGTGTTGGGGAGACTATCATTTGAAGCACAAGAGCAAGGAGTTCATCATCAACACACCATTTGTTACTTCTTGGAGAGTGGTGTCTCCTAGATTGGCTAGGTGTCACTTGGGAGCCTCCGACAAGATTGTGGAGTTGAACCAAGGAGTTTGTAAGGTCAAGGAGATCGCCTACTTCATGAAGATCTACCGCTAGTGAGGCAAGTCCTTCGTGGGCGACGGCCATGATGGGATAGACAAGGTTGCTTCTTCGTGGACCCTTCGTGGATGGAGCCCTCCGTGGACTCGCGCAACCGTTACCCTTCGTGGGTTGAAGTCTCCATCAACGTGGATGTATAAGAGCACCACCTATCAGAACCACGACAAAAACATCCGTGTCTCCAATTGCGTTTGAATCCTCCAATCCCATCCCTTTACATTCTTGCAAGTTGCATGCCTTACTTTCCGCTGCTCATATACTCTTTGCATGCTTGCTTGTTATGTGTTGTGATTGTTAAAATTGTGCCTAAACTCCACTTGAACTTAAAGAAGTTAAAAACTGCAACTTTTGGTATTTAGTGTCTAATCACCCCCCCTATAGACACCTCTTCTCGATCCTTTCAATTGGTATCAGAGCTTTGGTCTCCATTGCTTTGGTTTAAACACCATTGGAGGAAGATGGATGAGTCTAGTATTGGGAGTCTTAGACATAGAGTGCCTATACTTGATGGAGAATACTTTCAGGAGTGGAAAAATGAGATGCTTGTGATTTTCAATCAATATCATTTGAACAAGTAAATTGCTAGCCCTTGTCCACCTCATGTTGATCCTATGCATCCTACCCTTGATGAGTCAATTGACATGATTCGCAATCTTAGAACTGTTGAACTTATCACTAGAGGCTTGCCTAGAAACTTGATTGGATGTTTTCCTACTCTTAAGTGTGCCTACACCATATGGAAATTTCTTGAGGAACGTTTTCCAAATTATTTCTTGAAAAATCTAGATGAAATTCTCCATAAGTCTATTGCCTTGAGTAAGATGAATTCCAATGATCCTATGTTTGGTGATTGTCTATTTGAGCTTACAAACCTTATGCGTGCCAAAGGAGATGTTGGAATTATTAGTGATATTATTTCCGAAGCTATAAAAATTCATAAGCAAGATCATTGTCAAACTCACTCTAACGAATCACCCTCTCTAGGATTTGATCCACCACTTGACGATGTTGAACATGGATACTATGATGAGGATGATGATAGTGACTTTGATCTTGATGATGCAATGAGACACTTTGGTCTTATGGCAAATCTTCGGGGATATATGGCAGGAGGAAAGGAATGGGTTCTTGATAGTGGATGTACCGATCACATGACCGGAGATAAAGATATGTTTCGTGAGCTTGCTGAAAACGATGGTCCTCGAAAGTATGTCACTTTCGGTGACAACTCAAAGGGTAAGGTGGTTGGCCTCGGTAAGGTGGCCATATCACATGATAACTCCATACAAAATGTCATGCTCGTTGGATCTCTTGGCTACAACTTACTTTCAGTATCTAGACTTGCTGATTTCGGTTTCAATGTCCTATTTACTAAAGTAGATTTCCAAGTGTTTCGTAGAGATAATCATAAAATGGTCTTTACCGGTGTATGTAGAGGTGATCTATACATTGTTGATTTCACTAAAAAGGCTCAACCTAGAACTTGCTTTATTGCTAAATCCTCTAAAGGTTGGTTATGGCATAGACGATTAGGTCATGTTGGCATGCGAAACCTTGACAAGCTTATTAAAGGAAATCATATCCTTGGAGTTAACAATGTCATATTTGATAAGGATAGACTTTGCAGCGCTTGTCAGGCAGGTAAATAGGTTGGAGGGAGGCATCCCGTGAAGAACATCATGACCACAAGGAGGCCACTCGAGCTACTTCACATGGATCTTTTTGGTCCCAACGCCTACAAAAGTCTCGGTGTAAATTCTTTTGGTCTAGTTATAGTTGATGATTTTTCAAGAATTACGTGGGTGTTCTTTCTCGATGATAAATCGCAGGTCCAAAAGATCTTCAAAAACTTCGCTAGGAAGGCCCAAAATCAATTTGAAGTGAAGATCAAGAAGGTTCGCAGCGACAACGGAACAGAGTTCAAGAACGCAAATGTGGACACCTTTATTGACGAAGAAGGGATTTCACATGAGTTCTCGCCTATGTACACACCTCAGCAAAATGGAGTTGTTGAGAGAAAGAACTGGACGCTCATCGAAATGGCAAGAACGATGCTTGATGAGTACAAGACGCCGAAGCACTTTTGGGCGGAAGCGGTTGAGACAACTTGTCACGCAACAAATCGCTTGTATCTTCACAAGCTACTCGGCAAGACGGCATATGAGCTTCTCACCGGTAACAAACCCCTAGTTGGATACTTTCGAGTATTCGGCTCAAAGTGCTACATTTTTGATAAGCATCGTCGTTCTAAATTTTCTCCTAAGTCTCATGAAGGTTTCCTACTTGGTTATGGCTCAAACTCTCACACATACCGTGTCTACAACAATTTCACCCGAAAGGTTGAAGAAACGGTAGATGTGAAGTTTGATGAATCTAACGGCTCACAAGTAGAGCAATTGCCAATTGATGTAGGAGACAAAGACCCCTCGAAAGCAATCCAAGACTTGTCTATTGGCAAGATTCGTCCAACGGAGGTGAAGGAGAGTACCTCGTCCGTCCAAGTAGAAGCTTCTACCTCACGACAAGGTGAACCAAGAGTTGATATGGAAGCATCCACAAGTGGGACACACCAAGATGAAGAAAACGAGGGAGTGCACCAAGACGAACGTCAACAACCTCCTTCTCCACCACGACAAGAGAACGACAACGTTAACAATGAACAAGGCCAAGAAGAAGAACAAGATGAAGAAGATGTTCAACCAAGACCCAAGCAAAAGCTTTCACGAGTTCGAGCAAGAATTGCTAAAGACCATCTCGTCGAGCAAATCTACAATGATATCGAAACCGGGAGAATCACTCGCTCTAAAACTCGTTTAGCTAACTTTTGTGAACACTATTCATTCATCTCTAGCATTGAACCTATGAAGGTTGAAGAAGCATTGGAAGATCCGGATTGGATAAATGCCATGCATGAAGAGCTACACAACTTTGAGAGAAATCAAGTTTGGACATTGGTTGAGAAGCCCAACAACAACCACAACATCATCGGTACCAAATGGGTGTTTCGCAACAAGCAAGATGAAGATGGACAAGTAGTTCGCAACAAAGCACGTCTCATCGCCCAAGGCTACACACAAGTCGAAGGTATGGACTATGGTGAGACTTATGCTCCCGTTGCTAGACTTGAGTCCATTCGCATCTTACTTGCCTATGCTAATCACCATGATATCACCTTGTACCAAATGGACATTAAAAGTGCTTTTCTAAATGGTGAAATAGAGGAGGAAGTTTATGTTGAACAACCTCCCGGCTTTGTTAATCCTAAGAAACCTGATCATGTCTACAAACTTCACAAAGCTCTTTATGGTCTTAAACAAGCTCCTAGAGCATGGTATAAATGCTTGACCAAGTTCCTTATTGAAAAAGGCTTTGAAATCGGGAAAATTGATTCTACTCTTTTTACTAAAAGGGTCAATGGAGAACTATTTTTATGCCAAATTTATGTCGATGATATTATATTTGGTTCTACTAACCCTCATTTTAGTGAAAAGTTTGGGAAGCTAATGTCGGAGAAGTTTGAGATGTCTATGATGAGTGAACTCAAATTCTTTCTTGGTTTGCAAATCAAGCAAACTAAGGAAGGTACCTTTGTCTCTCAAACGAAGTACACCAAGTACTTATTCAAGAAGTTCAATATGCAAGAATGCAAAGGTATGACTACACCCATGCCTACTAGTGGACATCCAAAGAGGGCCTCTTTCGATCTTGTTGGCTACTATGACTCGGACTATGCCGGTGACAAGGTTGATAGAAAGTCCACTTCGGGTACTTGTCAATTTCTTGGTAGATCTCTTGTGTCTTGGTCTTCCAAGAAACAAAACTCGGTATCCTTATCCACCGCCAAAGCGGAATACATTGCTGCTGGTTCATGTTGTGCTCAATTACTTTGGATGACCCAAACTCTTAAAGATTATGGGATATATGTTAAACATGTTCCATTACTTTGTGACAATGAAAGTTCTATCAAGATTGCTCACAATCCCGTGCAACACTCTCGAACTAAGCATATTGAAGTTCGTCATCATTTCATTTAAGATCACGTTGCCAAAGGGGACATTAATCTTAAGCATGTTCGCACCGAAAAGCAATTAGCGGATATTTTCACCAAACCACTTGATGAGAAAGTGTTTTGCAGGTTAAGAGGTGAATTGAACATCATTGATGCTTCAAACTTGGAGTAGGAACTCCATTGGATGCATGCAAGACATGAGCTTATGACTAATCCTTGATATTTCTCTTATGATGATTATCTTATGTCTTGGATATATTTGCACCTTGCATGTTGATAGAGGCAAAGGATGTCCTCATCACATGTTATCTAACCCATGTAGGTACTTGGATGAATCTAAATCTATGATATTGCAACTCGCTCACATCTTGAGCAATCTCTACATCACCAAGTCTCTACACAATGGTGATTGAAGACAAGGAAGCACGGAACCATTCAAACATATCCTTTGACAAATTCTATGTTGAGTTTCATGATTGTCATTTTGGATACACAAGTGCTCTTCCTTGCAAAAACTAACCCATGTAGGTAGATGAACTCAAATTCCAAGTGGTGCTCCCAACTCTTGATGGGCTACATCAACCTTGAGCAACCCACACAAGTTCAACTACATGATCAACACCACCACCCAAGGTATGTTATTCCATCTTAGAGAAGCTTTACTCCAATTCATGAGTCAAAGCAACTCGACAAGATGAGAATACATCAAGATGCTTAAACAAAAAATGGTAACCCCATTTTGAGATTAAACGATGAGTATGACCTATGATCAACTGATCTCACTTGACTCCTAAGTCAATATACTCTAACATAGGTGACTTTGTCACCAACCATCTCTAGATGAAGTTTTATTGTGTTCTTTTCTGTGCTCTTGCATTTGTCTCATGCATATTTGTTTCCCTTGTTCAAAAAAAAACTTCATCTAGATTTCTTTTCTTTTCTATTTGTTCTGCATTCCCTGCATCCAATTCATTGCAAATCTTTCAGTTAATTCCTTGCAAATCCTTGTGAGATCTTACTTGTCTAGTGAGCTGAGGTGACAAGTGTTTTCTTTGTGATGAACTCGGTCACACCGGTCTCTTGTTTTCGGACCAACCGAAATATTTTAGTGCAACCGAAGCATGCCACTCGGTGCCACCAATTTCACTACAGGAAAGCCATTTTGCCATTTATTCCTGCATTACTTTTAATCCAGCTCCACTCAATGAATCTTGTCCTCTACAAGCATCACATTTACATTAGTGCTTTGTGCTGTGCCTCAAGGACCAAACCCATTCACGACAAATTCTAGAAGACCCTTCTTGGAAATTGATGTCAAAGGGGGAGAGAGAGATCACATCAAAGCTTAATCATATCTCTAGGGAGAGAATACTCACATCTCTAGGGGGAGAGAATACTCAAGGAGAGAGTAATCTTCAAGGATCCCAGATGCTTGGTGTTTAAGAGGAGAGATGCCACATGTCTTCTTGAGGGGAAAGACATGTTCATATGTGCTTATTTGCATTAGCTCTGTTCATTTGTTTCTTTGAGCTTTGATTTTCTGTTCCCTATCTCCTCCCAGTATCCCATGCTAGATTCAGGGGGAGCAAGACATCTAAGGGAAAGAAACTCTTTGAATTCATTGCACATCTTTACCTTTGGGGACATGTCTATATCCAATGTGGTACTTAGTACTCACTCTCTACATGTCATCCCAGTCTTGGTACTCTTGTGGTTTCTTTTGTTTGCTCTAGCCAGTAGGTGTATCTGTGTTATCTAAACTTGTTTATGCAGGTTCATTCCATCTTAAGCCAACTCAAGACCACAAGGTAAGTATATGCATCACAGTCATGTGTATGAGAAATTCTTGCTGATGTACATACTATTTGCAAGAAGGACTCATAAGCATGAAGGTACATTTCCCATATTCACATCCTTTGCTCTGATGCATATAGACAAGATACATGTAACACATTGCTTAATCTGTCATGTTTATGCATTCACATGCTTCTATATTCCATATTCACATCATTGCATACATGTAGGGGGAGCCTATGCTTGTTACATGTCTTTCCAAAGCTTTACTTGTTATTCTCAATATCTTTATCTAAAAGCTTTGATGTATGTTGTCATCAATTACCAAGAAGGGGGAGATTGAAAGCACAAGTGCTCCCTGGGTGATTTTGGTAATTAATGTCAACATATCTCTTGTTGGACTAACACTTTTACCTAGTATGTTTCAGATGAGTTCAACAATGAAGTGGCATGGACTAAAGGATGTGGAACCCCTTCAAGATGCTAAGGACAAAGGATTGTCTCAAGCTTCAAGCACAAGACTCTACATTTTCTATTTTAGTGATCCAAGATCATATTGAGTCTATAGGAAAAGCCAATACTATCAAGAGGGGATGAGGTGTTGCTTAATGGCTTGCTTGCTCAAAGTGCTTAGTGATATGGTCCAAAGCCCTCAACTACTTTCTCACATCCACATATGTCCTAAACCAAAAGTCTAACTCGGCCCTACCGATTCTTTCCATCCGGTGCCACCGAGTTCAGATGTCATAGCCACTGCCACAAACCCTAGGCAAATCGGTCTCACCGATAGGGATCTCGGTCTCACCGAGATGGGATTGTAATCTCTCTATGAATATCCATTACCAAAATCGGTCTCACCGAGTTTGAGCAATCGGTACTACCGAGATTACAATGCAAACTCTCTGGTTAACTTTACCAAAATCGGTCCTACTGAGTGTGTGTAATCGGTCAAACCGAGTTTGCCTGACCAAATCTCTAGTTAGCTTATTACCAAAATTGGTCCCACTGAGTTTGTGTTATCGGTCTCACCGAGATTACGTTATGCCCTAACCCTAACCATATCGGTCCTACCGAGTTGCATGTCGGTCCCACCGAAAATCCTAACAGTCACTAGATTTGCTGAATCGGTCTGACCGAGTTTACCAATTCGGTCCCACCGAGTTTGGCAAGTTGTGTGTAACGGTTAGATTTTGTGTGGAGGCTATATATACCCCTCCACCTCCTCTTCATTCGTAGAGAGAGCCATCAGAACGAACCTACACTTCCAGCATACATTTTCTAAGAGAGAACCACCTACTCATGTGTTGAGGCCAAGATATTCCATTCCTACCATATGAATCTTGATCTCTAGCCTTCCCCAAGTTGCTTTCCACTCAAATCTTCTTTCCACCAAATCCAAATCCTATGAGAGAGAGTTGAGTGTTGGGGAGACTATCATTTGAAGCACAAGAGCAAGGAGCTCATCATCAACACACCATTTGTTACTTCTTGGAGAGTGGTGTCTCCTAGATTGGCTAGGTGTCACTTGGGAGCCTCCAACAAGATTGTGGAGTTGAACCAAGGAGTTTGTAAGGGCAAGGAGATCGCCTACTTCTTGAAGATCTACCGCTAGTGAGGCAAGTCCTTCGTGGGCGACGGCCATGGTGGGATAGACAAGGTTGCTTCTTCGTGGACCCTTCGTGGGTGGAGCCCTCCGTGGACTCATGCAACCGTTACCCTTCGTGGGTTGAAGTCTCCATCAACGTGGATGTACAATAGCACAACCTATCGGAACCACGACAAAAACATCCGTGTCTCCAATTGCGTTTGAATCCTCCAATCCCATCCCTTTACATTCTTGCAAGTTGCATGCCTTACTTTCCGCTGCTCATATACTCTTTGCATGCTTGCTTGTTATGTGTTGTGATTGTTAAACTTGTGCCTAAACTCCACTTGAACTTAAAGAAGTTAAAAACTGCAACTTTTGGTATTTAATGTCTAATCAGCCCCCTCTAGACACCTCTTCTCGATCCTTTCAAATTGCGAATCATCAATTTCATTCTTTCCCAAGATTGGGCAACATGATCATGATCAAGTTGTTTAAAATTCATAATATCATTCCTAAGAGTGATGATCTTAGCAGGAGGAAAATACTTAAAGATAAAAGCATCTTTGCACTTGTTCCAAGAATCAATACTATTTTTAGGCAAAGACGAAAACCAAACTTTAGCACGATCTCTAAGTGAAAACGGAAATAACTTAAATTTAACAATATCATTATCCGTATCTTTCTTCTTTTGCATATCACACAAATCAACAAAGTTGTTTAGATGGGTAGCGGCATCTTCACTAGGAAGGCCGGCGAATTGATCTTTCATAACAAGATTCAGCAAAGCAGTATTGATTTCACAAGACTCAACATCATTAAGAGGAGCAATCGGAGTACTAAGGAAATCATTATTATTGGTATTGGAGAAATCACACAATTTGGTATTATCTTGCGCCATGGCGACAAGTAATCCAACACACAAGCAAACAGAAAAAGGCAAGCGAAAAAGAGACATGAGATTGGGAAAGAGAGGGCGAATAAAACGGCAAGGGTGAAGTGGGGGAGAGGAAAATGAGAGGCAAATGGCAAATAATGTAAATGCGAGGGAGATGAGTTTGTGATGGGTACTTGTTATGTCTTGACTTGAGCGAAGACCTCCCCGGCAACGGCGCCAGAAATCCTTCTTGCTACGTCTTGAGCTTGCGTTGGTTTTCCTTGAAGAGGAAAGAGTGATGCAGCAATAGTAGCATCAGTATTTCCTCAGTTTTTGAGAACCAAGGTATCAATCCAGTAGGAGGATCCTCAAAAGTCCCACACACCTACACAAACAAACAAAGAACTCGCAACCAATGCAATAAAGGGGTTGTCAATCCCTTCACGACCACTTGTGAAAGTGAGATCTGATAGAGATAGTATGATAAGATAAATATGTTTTTGGTATTTTATGATATAGATTGGAAAAGTAAAGATGCAAATAAAAGTAGATGGAAAGCTTATATGATAAAAGATAGACCCGGGGGCCATAGGTTTCACTAGTGGCTTCCTCGAGATAGCATAAGTATTACGGTGGGTGAACAAATTACTGTCAAGCAATTGATAGAAAAGCGAATAATTATGAGATTATCTAGGTGAGGGAGTCCTGGATTAGGGGGTGTCCGGATAGCCGGACTACCATCATCAGCCGAACTATCATCGGCCGGACTATCATCATCGACCGGACTCCAAGACTATGAAGATACAAGATTGAAGACTTCGTCCCGTGTCCGGATGGGACTTTCCTTGGCGTGGAAGGCAAGCTTGGCGATACGGATATGTAGATCTCCTACCATTGTAACTGACTCTATGTAACCCCAGCCCTCTCCGGTGTTTATATAAACCGGATGGCTCTAGTCCGTAGGGAACAACAACAATCATTACAATCATACCATAGGCTAGCTTCTAGGGTTTAGCCTCCTTGTTCTCGTGGTAGATCCACTCTTGTAAACATCCACAATATCAATATCAATCAAGCAGGACGTAGGGTTTTACCTCCATCAAGAGGGCCCGAACCTGGGTAAAACATCGTGTCCCTTGTCTCCTGTTACCATCCGCCTAGACGCACAGTTCGGGACCCCCTACCCGAGATCCGCCGGTTTTGACACCGACATTGGTGCTTTCATTGAGAGTTCCTCTGTGCCTTCACCGATAGGAAGGATGCCTCCTCCCGTCTTCAAGGATGGTATTTTCGCCAAAGGAGCCTGGCCGCCGGCCAAACTATCCGGCTAGGTGGTTTTCTTATGACCGCCTGTCCGGCCACCGCTTCGACAATGACCTCTCAAGTCGTCAAAAGCAATCTTCACGTCCGCTCGGAATTCGCCGAGTGGGCTGGATCCAATAGAGCTCTCGTCCGTAAACGAGCTCTTGGATCGCATCGCTGCCCTGGGAGTCGCTACACACTACAATCAGATTGGGCTTAAAACCGATCTGAGAGAGATTAACTCTGCCCAGGTCACCCACCACGTTGTAGTGGTAGAGGAACAATGCGGCGACTCTTCTCCTGTATTGAAAACTAGTCAGGTCCAGGCTCCCGAACTCCCCATGCCGGATTCCCGCGGAGGGACGGACTTCGATCAAGCACTGAACTTAAAGTCAGGCATCCGACCAGACTCGTTGGACAACGTCCAGTAATCCAAGCTTCCAAGTTTGGAAACTTCTCGGCCTTCGAGCCTTGAGATGGGTAGGGTTCCGGACTTGATTCCACCCACCCGCCCAGACATATGCGATCTATCTCTAATCCAGCAAGAGCCCGCTGAGACAGTACATCACTACTGAGCCAGATTCCTCCTGGTTATGGACAGGATAAAGGACTGCCGAGAGGAAAATGCAATCTCAATTTTTTGCAATAATTGCACGGACGAGGGAATCTTGAACGCCGTCAGCCGTCGTGAAATTACACGCTTTGCCGACCTGGCGTCCATAGTACGAAAGTACTGTGCGATGGAGAGTTTCCGGACAATCGAAAATAAGTTTTGGGACAATCCGGCCCTCAATACAACCCTAGTCCGCAACAAAAGGGTGCATTACACTCAGGCACCAGATACAAAAACCAAAAAGCAAAAACCCCATAAAGGGCACGGAACCGTACTGGAGGGATGGCTTAGCGGACCCTGTAAAATTCACAGTACAGAAGGCGCCGTCCCAACACATAGCCTTCGAGCATGTTGGATATTACGGAAGGTGGCCAAAAGTGGAGAGGAGCTTCTAGCCCCGGAAAACCACTCCAACAACATCGATACGGTATCAACAGTCTTCGAGACTTTCGCATCAAACAATATGCGGAAACGAACAATCCGCAGCCTCGCCGAAGTCTACCAAGTAGCAACAACCAATCCATGGAGCGACACAGCCATCACCTTCAACGCCAGCGACGAACCTAAATTCCGAACAGCCCGAGCTCCAGCCGCACTGGTACTTAGTCCAATAGTGGACGACTTTCGACTTACAAAAGTCCTCATGGATGGCGGTAGCGGATTAAACCTCATCTACGAGGAAACCCTTCAAAAAATGGAAATAGACTGGAGCCGCATTGAGCGAAGCAGCACAACCTTTAGAGGAATAATCCCTAGACGGGAGGCGCGCTACACAGGAAAAATCACACTCGATGTGGTATTCGGCTCGCCAGACAATTACAGATCCGAAGAAGTCACGTTCCAAGTGGCCCCGTTCAACAACGGATATCACGCTATATTAGGACGAGAGGCATTCACAATTTTTCAAGCCGTACCCCATTACGGGTACATGAAGCTCAAAATGCCTGGGCCCGGCGGAATAATCACTCCCGTTAGTGATCCGGACATAGCACTCCACGCCGAAAACAAGACAACCGCATTAGCCTTAGAGGCACTATCCGAAGCCCTAGCGGCAGAGGAACTCACCGCGCTGCGCTCTACGGTGAATAGGGACGATGTGATACTCGATAAGAGATCCAAGTCCACCTCCTTTAAACCAGCAGATGAAATAGTAAAATTCCAGGTCCACCCAACAGACCCGACAAAGACGGCTTCCATCGGGGCACAATTGAACCCTGATGTAGACGCCGCACTGCGAGAATTCCTTCAGGAAAATTGGGGCATTTTTGCCTAGCACCCCTCGGATATGCCCGGAATCCCACGCAGATTGGCAGAACACAGCCTAAACATCCTAAAAGGATTCAAGCCAGTCAAACAGGCTCTTCAACGATTTCCCGAACCCAAAAGACAGGCAATGGGAGAAGAGCTAGCCAAACTATTGGAAGCCGGATTCATCAGAGACATCAAACATCCGGATTGGCTAGCAAACCTGGTAATGGTACCAAAGAAGGACAAATCCTGGCGCCTATGTGTCGATTTCAAAAACCTAAATAAAGCCTGCCCAAAGGATCCCTTCCCCCTCCCCCACATCGACCAAATCAATGATGCCACTGCAGGGCACGACTCATTGTGCTTCCTGGACGCATACTTCGGCTATCATCAAATCAAGATGGCAGAAGCGGATCAAGCCGCAACGGCATTCATCACTCCATATGGACCATTCTGCTTCAACACGATGCCCTTCGGACTTAAAAACGCCGGCGCAACATATCAGCGCATGATTCAGACATGTCTGGCTACCCAGATCGGCAAAATAGTAGAGGCATACGTAGACGACGTAGTCGTCAAAACTAAACACGTCGAAACTCTAGTAGACGACTTGAGGCTCACATTCGACAACCTCAGAGCATATGACATCAAGCTGAATTCGAAAAAATGCGTTTTCGGCATACCAGCTGGAAAGCTGCTGGGCTTCATTGTATCCGGTAGAGGAATTGAAGCAAACCCAGCCAAGATCCGAGCTTTGTCACAGCTAGATATCCCAAAAGACCTCAAGCAAATACAAAAATTGACTGGATGCATGGCGGCTCTAAGCCGCTTTATCTCCCGTCTAGGAGAAAAGGCATTGCCCCTCTATCGCCTCCTTAGGCGCACCGAACACTTCGAGTGGACGGATGCTGCCACCGCCGGACTCGAAGAAATAAAGGCCATATTGGCAACAAATCTGGTCCTGGCTGCGCCCAACCTGGGCGAACCAATGTTGTTATACATCGCAACAATGCATCAAGTTGTAAGCGCGGTACTCGTCGTCGAATGAGAGACAGAAGGGCATAAATTCCCTCTTCAAAAACCAGTATACTACGTATCCACTGTGTTAACCCCCTGCAAGTTCCGTTACCCGCACTATCAGAAGATAGCATACGCGGTGTTCATGGCATCCCGGAAGCTCCGACACTACTTTCAAGAGTGTTCGATAACAGTGGCCTCTGAAGTACCACTTAACGACATTATAAACAACCGCGACACGACGGGTAGGATTGCAAAATGGGCCATTGAGCTCTTACCATTTGATATAACTTACAAACCTCGGTGAGCTATAAAGTCACAAGTTTTGGCTGACTTTGTCGCTGAATGGACCGAAGCCGAACTCCCTAAAGAGTACGGCGCATACTCCAATTGGATTATGCACTTTGACGGCTCTAAAATGTTAGCCGGATTGGGGGCTGGCGTCGTATTGACGTCCCCGACCGGAGACACAGTCCAATACGTACTTCAGATAATGTACACGGACTCCAACAACGCAGCCGAATACGAGGCCCTTTTACATGGTCTCCGGATGGCAATCTCCATGGGCATTCAATGCCTAGAGGTGCACGGGGATTCAAACCTCGCAATATCCCAAATAAATGGAGACTTTGACGCCAAAGATCCGAAAATGGCAGCATACCGCAACGCTGTCCTAAAAATGTCAGCCCGGTTTGAAGGACTTGAATTCCATCACGTAGCCCGGGATAATAACCAAGCAGCCGACGTACTGGCACGCATCGGCGCAAAATGCGATGCTGTCCCTCCTAACATCTTCCTGGAACGGCTCTTCAAGCCATCCGTACTATGGGAAGAGGAGTCCGGAAATAACAAACCGGAACAAGCCGCACCAACCGGTGATTCAGCCGATGACATAACACCTTCAGCCCACGACATAATGGCAGTAATTGCCCCGTGGACAGAACCATTCCTCGCCTACTTGCTTAGGCAGGAGCTTCTCGAAGACCAAAATGAGGCCCGCTGCATTGTCCGGCGATCTAAAGCCTACAAGGTCTATGAGGGAGAACTTTATAAGAAAAGCACAACTGGAGTCCTTCAAAGGTGTATCTCCGAAGAGGAAGGGCGAAACCTCCTGGCTGAAATTCATGCCGGACTAGGCGGACACCACGCCTCATCTCGGGCCCTTGTAGGAAAGGCATTTCGTACAGGATTTTATTGGCCGACGGCCCGAGCAGATGCTCAGGACTTAGTCCAAAGATGCGTCGGTTGTCAGCTCTTTGCTAATCAGAGCCATATGCCACCCACCTCCCTCAAAACTGTACCCATTACCTGGCCGTTCGCGGTCTGGGGGCTTGACATGGTTGGACCACTTAAAGGGGGAACCCACAAGCAAAGGTACCTATTGGTCATGGTGGATAAATTCACCAAATGGATAGAGGCCAAGCCAGTTAAAACGGCAGAGTCCGGACCAGTGATAGACTTTATATCCGGGGTAGTACACCGTTATGGTGTCCCCCACAGCATCATCACCGATAACGGCACGAACTTCACGGCCGATGAGGTTAAATCATGGTGCAAAAATATGGGCATCAAGCTCGATTACGCTTCAGTCTATCATCCTCAAACCAACGGTCAAGTGGAACGAGCAAATGGTCTAATAATGAGCAGCATCAAACCCAGACTAGTGCGGTCCCTTACGAAATCTGACACGCACTGGGTAGAGGAGCTCAACTCCGTACTCTGGGGGCTGCGGACAACGCCTAACCGTACTACCGGATTCACACCATTTTTTTATGGTATACGGCGCAGAAGCAGTTTTGCCCTGTGACATAATTCATGACTCACCTCGAGTGCGCATGTACGAAGAAAGAGAAGCCGAGTTGGATCGGCAGGACAGCTTGGACGCATTGGAGGAAGAACGTGACATCGCCAGGGCTCGTTCCGCATTCTATCAGCAGCAGGCTCGAAGATACCAAAGCAGAGAAGTACGGGCCAAGACTTACAACGTTGGCGAACTGGTTCTACGCCTGCTAGACAAGAAAAAGGACAAGCTCAAGCCCAAATGGGAAGGCCCCTTCATCATCGATCAAGTCCTGACCGGCGGAGCGTACCGTCTACGAAATGCATCAGATAACTGACTTGAGCCGAACCCATGGAATGCAGCCCGCCTCCGAAGATTCTATGCCTAGCGCCGGACTAAGAGTTCGTCCCTTTCCCCCCGTCCAAATTTTTTTACTTCAGCTGCCTTTTGTTTATCTTTTTCTTCTCAACCCTATTCATCCAAGCCTTAAAGGGCCTACTTGCGCAATGTTCGCGCGCATTTGATGTGCTATCCGCACTCATTATACCTAGGGGCTTCTTTACCAGAAGCTTAACTATAAGGGCTTCATGCCCAGCACATGTGTCAAGCCTCCACATGTACCTTTTATTCACCATTATATGCATCGATATGACTTAAGTTTTGGCCAAGCTGGGTTGCCTGGCTCCTATGCTTACCCCTACGTTCCCGATTGTTCGGCTAGGAGGTAAAGGGAGCACCTCTACGATTGTTACTGCCGGGTCAGCCGGATGTGTACCTCAGACTGGGTGAAGCCGAAAGCTAGCGTTCTTAAGGGAATATTCGGTCGGTGACTTAAAAGATGATTTTTTATCCACTTATTTATCTGCCCCCAGATGTTTTTCTGCTTTTTTCGCAGTCCGGACATGTACTTTAGGGCATGCCACCCCTAGAGGAAAGGAACCCTCAACGGAACTATTCTCCCTGGAAGATGTTTCTTACTACCCATGTAATATAACATAACTAGTTGGGCACTTGTCTGATAAAGCACTAATGACCCCTACGCCTGGTCTCCATGCATACCCCGGTTGTTTCATAACTGAGAAGGTATTCGGACACACTCTGGACTCTAGGGTCCCGAGGTCGAAGCGAAAAGGTCGGCAAAGACAAACGATCTACAATCCGGCTAGAAGGCATTTTATATGTCATTTTATAATACATTGTCAAATCGACTGATTGTATTCTTCCTCAATCCCGTCTAACAGGTTGTCTAATTTACAGTCCTGTTGGGAAAATTTAGCGGCCAACTCTACTTGGCCGTATACTAAACTCACAGGGATCTCCTTCCCATCGGGCCCCACAGGTTCGACTTCGGCCATGTGGTTGGGATCCGCCTTCTTGTACCGCGTCTTTACCATGGCCCAGGCCTCCCTGGCACCTTGGCGGCAGGCCGAAATCTTCCATAAATGGAAGCGCTGCCGCACTCCCTGAAGCTTCTCTGCAAGCTCCCCAAGACCCTCGGGTAAGTAGAAGGCTGGCCATAAAGCCTGGATGGCGCCGCTCATTGCCTGCCGAACTCGTTCGATCAGTTGCAACAATTCGGGAAGTTGATCACCCGTTGATACGGGCATCTCCTCCGCAGGGCGACCTGTGAGCATACCTGCAGACATATTCTGTCAAATTGACTTCCTCGCCGAACTCTTCTTTTCAAAGGAGTTCGCTCAAGCACTTACTATAGATGCCGCGATGAAGCCGCTGATTCTCCCTAACGGAGCCCAGCAGCTCGGCCCAAACGCCTTTCAGCTCTTCTACAAGCTGGGCATGGGCATCCTGGAGCTTGTTCCTTTCATGCTGCACCTTATGCAGCACCCTCTCGCCGGCCTTTAGTTGGCGCAAAAGTTCTTGCCTGTCCGGATCTTGTCCGGCAGCACCTGCAACGTCATTTTTTAGACTTGCGCAAAGGCCAAACGCTACTTATCTTTCTAAAATAATGCTTTACCAGGAGAGGTCCCTGTGTTTCCTCCTGCGCCAGAGAGTGCGGCCTCAAGTTGGGCCTTGCACTCTTACAGCTCCTGAGACAGTTGGGTATTCTTCTCGGTAAGATCCTACGTTTCATATGATCCTTAAATCAGTTAATATAACTACTTTAAGTCTCGGGGGCTACTGGCATATACAACTGTTAAATTCTCTTACCCGTATGTCTTTTACATACTGCTCCGTGGCTCTGGTAAAACCATCTTGAGCAGCACGAAGGTGCGCGTCCCCCGCGTTAAAGGCATTCAACGCCTCGGGGGAGAAGCACGCGTCATGAAATACTGTCCGGCGGCGCTTGTGATTCAGGGCACTCTCCACCTCAGACTTGGTGGCGGACAGTCTGTCGGCATCCTCCGTCGGAGGAATGTCCGGCTCGCGCCTTGCGCTCGCCTCCCCCTCCAGACCAGGTGCTGGAGCCTGGCTGGTAGAGGTTGGATTGGCAACCTCCACGCCCGCAGTCCGGCGGACGCTTTTTTCCCTACAAAAGTCATGAGCACTCAAACGCTTCCTAGGAACGTTGCTCTAAATAATGAATTGTGAGCTACACCTTTGCAGCGACGTTTCAGTCCTCGCCGCGCTCCTCTTCCGCCTACTGGTCCGGACTGGCCTTTGTTGGCCAGCCGCCGCGGGCTCGGCTTCTCGCCCTAGGGGCGCCTCCTGCACAGCGCCATCGTATACGGTGGTCAGAAATAAGCAAGGAAGGAATGACGGTGTCAGGACTTCGGTCGCAATCACCTGGGAAGCCGGATATAGTCCGGGATAGTCGGCCGTGATGGCGACTAAAGCATTGTCCATGCTGAGCTGGTGGAACACCCCGTCGATTAGCTCCACCATTATGTCCGGATCCTCTTCGGAGGCCGGATCCCGGGATCTCTCTGGATCCTCGGGTTGCGGAGCTGGACTTAGCATGTCCTCCACGATCCGGCGCAGCTCCTGCGTCGGAAGAAGAACACAATATAAGAAACTTAAGTTTCAAAAAGCATGGGTCAGGCACGCAGAGTGTTCGCTTACCCAAGGCCGGGGATTATTCATGGAGAACCCATTTAACGGGTTCGTCCGAAGGAAATCCTCCTTCTCCCCCTTATACAGGCCGGACAGGATCGTCACCAGATCTTCGACCGAATCCGGCCCTTTGCGGCCATGACGGGTGGCATCGTCCTCCCCGTTGAAATCCCACATGGGGTGGCCCCTGTATTGTAGTGGCTGCACCCCCCGCATAATGCATGTCGCCATGACTCCAATCATGGTCAACCCGGCATGGGCCAGTAACCTTATTCGGCCCATCAAATAATGGACGCTCTTGTCTTCCTCCAGTTGGGGGCTCCGTGGACGCCAACTAAGGCGTTTCTTCAGAGGAGCATTGCTGAACTCCGGGAGACCGATCCGAACAGGGTCCGGCAGTGGAGCGTCTTCTATATAAAACCATTCTGAAGGCCAGTCTTCGAACGCCTTCTTAGGGGTTCCGGATGGATATCCGGTCCTGGCAATGCGCCATATTTCGGCGCCGCCCACTTGATATATGGACCCCTCGTGAGAACGGGGTACAAGGCAGAACAACCTCGTCCACAACGTGAAATGGGGCTCGACGCCCAGGAATAGCTCACAAAGAGCTACGTAACCCGCAATATGCAGGATTGAGGCGGGCATGAGGTGATGAAGCTGGAGTCCGTAGAACTCCAGGAGCCCGCGGAGGAATGGATGTACAGGAAATCCGAGCCCCCTTATCAGATAGGGGACGAAGCATACCCGCTCCCCTTTGTTGGGATTTGGGGTAACCTCCGCTTGCTTCCCACCTTTGTAGGTGGCCAGCCCGGCTCGAACCGGAACCATGAAGGCCGGAGGGAGATATCCCCCCGCTTGGAGCTTCACCAGCTCGTTGTGCGGAACAAAGCATCTCCTCCAATCTCCTGGCGAAGGGCTGGGAGCGCGAGAAGAGGAGCCGCGTTGGCGGTCCATGATGGAATCGATTCTTGGTCGAAAGCGCTCCGTTGAGTATTTGCGGGAGGAAGATGGTGATTTGGATCTGGATTCTTGCCTCCCTTATAGGCAGATTATTCGCACAACTAGGGGGTAAAACATAAAAGACACCCTGGCTTTTCACATTCGCGCGACGCGTGGAAGAAGGCCATTATTGGGCGTGAAAGCCAAGACGGGCAACATTGATGAGGAAGCCAGACACTGTTCGGCAGGTACGTAGAACTTGAAGGAGAACCCGCCTTGCAACACCGAAGACTACATGCATGCTGGACTTATCGTCATTGAAGCCTGGTTCGGGGGCTACCGAGGGAGTCCTGGATTAGGGGGTGTCGGGATAGCCGGACTACCATCATCAGCCGAACTATCATCGGCCGGACTATCATCATCGACCGGACTCCAAGACTATGAAGATACAAGATTGAAGACTTCGTCCCGTGTCCGGATGGGACTTTCCTTGGCGTGGAAGGCAAGCTTGGCGATACGGATACGTAGATCTCCTACCATTGTAACCGACTCTATGTAACCCTAGCCCTCTCCGGTGTCTATATAAACCGGATGGCTCTAGTCCGTAGGGAAAAACAACAATCATTACAATCATACCATAGGCTAGCTTCTAGGGTTTAGCCTCCTTGATCTCGTGGTAGATCCACTCTTGTAAACATCCACAATATCAATATCAATCAAGCAGGACGTAGGGTTTTACCTCCATCAAGAGGTCCCGAACCTGGGTAAAACATCGTGTCCCTTGTCTCCTGTTACCATCCGCCTAGACGCACAGTTCAGGACCCCCTACCCGAGATCCGCCGGTTTTGACACCGACACTAGGCATGATCATGTATATAGGCATCAGGTCCGCGACAAGTAGATCGACTCCTGCCTGCATCCACTACTATTACTCCACACATCGACCGCTATCCAGCATGCATCTAGAGTATTAAGTTCATAAAGAACAGAGTAACACATTAAGAAAGATGACATGATGTAGAGGGATAAACTCATGCAATATGATATAAACCCCATCTTTTTATCCTCGATGGCAACAATACAATACGTGCCTTGCTGCCTCTGCTGTCACTGGGAAAGGACACCGCAAGATTGAACCCAAATCTAAGCACTTCTCCCATTGCAAGAAAGATCAATCTAGTAGGCCAAACAAAACTAATAATTCGAAGAGACTTGCAAAGATAACTTAATCACACAAAAGAATTCAGAGGAGATTCAAATATTTCTCATAGATAAACTTGATCATAAACCCACAATTCATCGGATCTCGACAAACACACCACAAAAAGAGTTACATTGAATAGATCTCCAAGAAGATCGAGGAGAACATGGTATTGAGATCCAAAAAGAGAGAAGAAGCCATCTAGCTAATAACTATGGACCCGAAGGTCTATGGTAAACTACTCACAACTCATCGGAGGGGCTATGGTGTTGATGTAGAAGCCCTCCATGGTCGGTTCCCCCTTGGGCGGAGCGCCGACGAAGGCTCCAAGATGGGACTCGCGGATACAGAAGGTTACAACGATGGAAGTAGTTTTTCATGGGCGCTTTAGATGTTCTCGGGGTACGTGGGTATATATAGGAGGAAGAAGTAGGTCGGTGGCCGCCCGAGGGGCCCATGAGGTAGGGGGGCGCGCCGTGTAGGGGTGGGCGCGCCCTCCACCCTCGTGGCCGCCTCGACTGCTTCTTGACTTGCACTCCAAGTCCTCTGGATCATGTTTGTTCCAAAAATCACGCTCCCGAAGGTTTCATTCCGTTTGGATTCCGTCTGATATTCCCTTTCTTCGAAACACTGAGATTGGCAAAAAAACAGCAATACGGACTGGGCCTCCGGTTAGTAGGTTAGTCCCAAAAATGATATAAATGTGTAAAGTAAAGCCCATAAACATACAAAACGGGTAATATAATAGCATGAAACAATCAAAAATTATAGATATGTTGGAGACGTATCACAAATCCTAATCTCGATCTATGCCAACCCAACAAACACCTTCGGAGACACATGTAGAGCATCTTTATAATCACCCAATTACGTTGTGACATTTGATAGCACATAAGGTGTTCCTTCGATATTCGGGAGTTGCATAATCTCATAGTCAGAGGAACATGTATAAGTCATGAAGAAGGCAATAGCAATAAAACTTAACAATCATTATGCTAAGCTAACAGATGGGTCTTGTCCATCACATCATTCTCTAATGATGTGATCCCGTTCATCAAATGACAACACATGTCTATGGTCAGGAAACATAACCATCTTTGATTAACGAGCTAGTCAAGTAGAGGCATACTAGGGACACTTTGTTTTGTCTATGTATTCACACATGTACTAAGTTTCCGGTTAATACAATTCTAGCATGAATAATAAACATTTTATCATGACGAGGAGAGGGGGAGACCGGATGGCCCTAGGGGGCGCGCCAACAAGAGGGAGTCCTACTAGGAATTGTATTAACCGGAAACTTAGTACATGTGTGAATACATAGACAAAACATTGTGTCCCTAGTACGCCTCCACTTGACTAGCTCGTTAATCAAAGATGGTTATGTTTCCTAACCGTAGGCATGTGTTGTTATTTGATTAATGTTATCACATCATTAGGAGAATGATGTGATGGACATGACCCATCCGTTAGCTTAGCATTATGACCGTTACAGTTTCATTGCTACTGCTTTCTTCATGACTTATACATGTTCCTCAGACTGTGAGATTATGCAACTCCCAAATACCGGAGGAACACCTTGTTTGCTACCAAACATCACAACGTAACTGGATGATTATAAAGGTGCTCTACAGGTGTCTTTGAAGGTGTTTGTTGGGTTGGCATAGATCAAGATTAGGATTTGTCACTCCGTGTTTCGGAGAGGTATCTCTGGGCCCTCTCAGTAATGCTCATCACTATAAGCCTTGCAAGCAATGTGACTAATGAGTTATTTGCGGGATGAAGTATTACAGAATGAGTAAAGAGACTTGCCGGTAACGAGATTGAACTAGGTATGATGATACCGACGATCGAATCTCGGGCAAGCAACATACCAATGATAAAGGGAACAACGTATGTTGTTATGCGGTTTGACCGATAAAGATATTCGTAGAATATGTAGGAGCCAATATGAGCATCCAGGTTCCGCTATTGGTTATTGACCAGAGATATGTCTCGGTCATGTCTACATAGTTCTCGAACCCGTAGGGTCCGCATGCTTAACGTTCGATGATGATTTGTATTATGAGTTATGTATTTTGATGACCGAAGTTTGTTCGGAGTCCCGAATGAGATCACGGACGTGACGAGGGGTCTCGAAATGGTCGAGACATAAGGATTGATATATTGGACTATGTTATTCGGACATCAGAAGTTTGCTGAGTGGTTTTGGTTAAAAACGGAGTACCGGAGGGGTTACCGGAACCCCCGGGGGAACTAATGGGCCCTCATGGGACTTAGTGGAGAGAGAGGAGGGCCGCAAGGGAAGACCGCCCCCCTTACCAGTACGAATTGGACAAGGAAGGGGGGGGGGGGCGCCCCCTTTCCTACTCCCTCTCTCCTCTCCTTCCTTCCCCCTCTCTTCCTTGTAGAGGAATCCTACTAGGACTAGTAGTCCTAGTAGGACACCCTATCCTTGGCACGCCCCCTAGGGCCGGCCGGCCTCCCCCTCTCCTCCTTTATATACGGGGGCAGGAGGGCACCCTAGGACACACCAAGTTTTTCCTTAGCCGTGTGCGGTGCCCCCCTCCACAGTTACACACCTCGATCATATCGCCATAGTGCTTAGGCAAAACCCTGCGCCAGTAACTTCATCATCACCGTCGCCACGCCGTCATGCTGATGGAACTCACCCTCGTCCTCAATTGGATCAAGAGCATGAGGGACATCATCGAGCTGAACATGTGCTGGACGCGGAGGTGCCATATGTTTGGTACTTGGACCGGTTGGATCGCGAAGAAGTTCGACTACATCAACCGCATTACTAAACGCTTCCGCTTTCGGTCTATGAGGGTACGTGACACACTCTCCCCTCTCGTTGCTATGCATCTCCTAGATAGGTCTTGCGTGATCATATGATTTTTTTTTGAAATTACTGCGTTCCCAAACACTTAGCCAATCTTTGTTTAATTCGTAGCCCCTGTTTCGAGTTGCAAATATGAGCAACAGAACCAATATCAAATACCCAGGTGCTACTACGAGCATTACTAAGGCACACATCAATAACATGTATATCTAATATACCTTTCACTTTGCCATCCTTCTTATCCGCCAAATACTTGGGGCAGTTCCGCTTTCAGTGACCACTCCCTTTGCAGTAGAAGCACTCAGTTTCAGGCTTAGGTCAAGACTTGGGTTTCTTCCTAGGAGTAGCAATTTTCTTGCTATTCTTCTTGAAGTTCCCCTTCTTCCCCTTGCCCTTTTTCTTGAAACTAGTGGTTTTGTTAACCATCAACACTTGATGCTCCTTCTTGATTTCTACCTCCGCAGCCTTTAGCATTGCGAAGAGCTCAGGAATTGTCTTCTCCATCCCTTGCATATTATAGTTCATCACGAAGCCTTTATAGCTTGGTGGCAGTGATTGAAGAACTCTGTCAATGACACTATCATCAGGAAGATTAACTCCCAGCTGAGTCAAGTGGTTATGGTACCCAGACATTATGAGTATGTGTTCACTGGCAGAACTATTCTCCTCCATCTTGAAGCTATAGAACTTGTTGGAGACTTCATATCTCTCAACTCGGGCATTTGCTTGAAATATTATCTTCAACTCTTGGAACATCTCATATGCTCCATGACGTTCAAATGTCTTTGAAGTCCTGATTCTAAGCTATAAAGCATGGCACACTAAACTATCGAGTAGTCATCAGATCGAGCTTGCCAGACGTTCATAACATCAGCATCTGCTCCTGCAGGAGGCCTTGCAGCTAGCGGTGCTTCAAGAATATAATTCTTCTATGCAGCAATGAGGATAATCCTCAAGTTACGGACCCAGTCCGTGTAGTTTCGACCATCATCTTTCAACTTAGCTTTCTCTAGGAATGCATTAAAATTCAAGGGAATGGTAGCACGAGCCATTGATCTACAACAACATAGATATGCAAAAACTATAAGGACTAAGTTCATTATAAATTAAAGTTCAATTAATCATATTACTAAAGAACTCCCATTTAGATAGACATCTCTCTAGTCATCTAAATGATCACGTGATCCATATCAACTAAACCATGTCCGATCATCACGTGAGATGGAGTAGTTTTCAATGGTGAACATCTCTATGTTGATCATATCTACTATATAATTCACGTTTGACCTTTCGGTGTTCAGTGTTCCGAGGCTATATCTGCATATGCTAGGCTCGTCAAGTTTAACCCGAGTTATTCTACACGTGCAAAACTGGTTTGCACCCATTGTATATGAACGTAGAGCTAATCACACCCGATCATCACGTGGTGTCTCGTCACGACGAACTGTGGCAACGGTGCATACTCAAGGAGAACACTTATATCTTGAAATTTAGTGTGGGATCAACTTATAATGCTACCATCATACTAAGAAAAATAAGATGCATACAAGATAAACATCACATGCAATCAAAATATGTGACATGATGATGACCCACAAGTGTAGGGGATCTATCGTAGTCCTTTCGATAAGTAAGAGTGTCAAACCCAACGAGGAGCAGAAGGAAATGACAAGCGGGTCACAGATAGTTTTGTGATAAGGTAATTCGTAACGGGTAACAAGTAACAAAAGTAAATAAAGTGCAGCAAGATGGCCCAATCCTTTTTGTAGCAAAGGACAAGCCTGGACAAGTTCTTATATAGAGAAAAGCGCTCCCGAGGACACATGGGAATTATCGTCAAACTAGTTTTCATCACGCTCATATGATTCGTGTTCGTTACTTTGATAATTTGATATGTGGGTGGACCGGTGCTTGGGCACTGCCCTTTGTTGGACAAGCATCCCACTTATGATTAACCCCTATTGCAAGCATCTGCAACTACAAAAGAAGTATTAAGGTAAACCTAACCATAGCATGAAACATATGGATCCAAATCAGCCCCTTATGAAGCAACGCATAAACTAGGGTTTAAGCTTCTGTCACTCTAGCAACCCATCATATACTTATTACTTCCCAATGCCTTCCTCTAGGCCCAAACAATGGTGAAGTGCCATGTAGTCGACGTTCACATAACACCACTAGAGGAGATACAACATACATCTCATCAAAATATCGAACGAGTACCAAATTCATATGACTACTTATAGCAAGACTTCAACCATGTCCTCAGGAACAAACGTAACTACTCACAAATCATATTCATGTTCATAATCAGAGGGGTATTAATATGCATTAAGGATCTGAACATATGATCTTCCACCGGATAAACCAACTAGCATCAACTACAAGGAGTAATCAACACTACTAGCAACCCACAGGTACCAATCTGAGGTTTTGGGACAAAGATCGGATACAAGAGATGAACTAGGGTTTGATAGGAGATGGTGCTGGTGAAGATGTTGATGGAGATTGACCCCCTCCCGATGAGAGGATCGATGGTGATGACGATGGTGATGATTTCCCCCTCCCAAAAGGATGATTCCCCGGTAGAACAGCTCCGCCGGAGCCCTAGATTGGTTCCGCCAAGGTTCCGCCTCGTGGCGGCGGTGTTTCATCCCGAAAGCTTGCTTATGATTTTTTCCAGGGTAAAAGACTTCATATAGTAGAAGATGGTCAGAGAGGGCTACCAGGGGGCCCATGAGGCAGGGGGCGCGCCCAGGGGGGTATGGCGTGCCCCCACCCTCGTGGACAGGGTGTGGGACCCCTCTGGTATTTCTTCAGCTCAATATTTTTTATTAATTCCAAAAATGACTTTTGTGGAGTTTTGGGACTTTTGGAGTTGTGCAGAATAGGTCTCTAATATTTGCTCCTTTTCTAGCCCAGAATCCCAGCTGCCGGCATTCTCCCTCTTCATGCAAACCTTGTAAAATAAGAGAGAATAGGCATAAGTATTGTGACATAACGTGTAATAACAGTCCATAATGCAATAAATATCTATATAAAAGCATGATGCAAAATGGATGTATCAACTCCCCCAAGCTTAGACCTCGCTTGTCCTCAAGCGGAAGCCGAAATCGAAAAATATGTCCACATGTTTAGAGATAGAGGTGTCGATAAAATAAAATATGGACATGAGGGCATCATGATCATTCTTATAACAGCAACAATATATATTTTGTCATATGATTTCTTATGCGTAAGTAACAATCTATTCACAATGTCAAGTATGAATCAGAAACTTCAATGAGAACCAACAAACTATGATCTCGGTCATTGAAGCAATTGCAATTTATCATTACATCGGAAAGAGTCAATATAAGAGCTTTTCAGCAAGTCCACATACTCAACTATCATTTAGTATTTCACAATTGCTAACACTCACGCAATACTTATGGGTATGGAGTTTCAATTGGACACAAAGAAATATAGGCGCTTATAGTGTTGCCTCCCAACCTTTTACCTCAAGGGTAATGTCAACAATAATAGTTCATGCTAACTTACATCCAATTATATATATATATATATATATATATATATATATATATATATATTAGGATCTTTCCAACACGAGGTGCTTGCGAAAGGATAAAATAAAAAGGAAAGGTGAAGATCACCATGACTCTTGCGTAATGTATAAGACAAAAGTAAAAGATAGGCCCTTCGCAGAGGGAACCAGAGGTTGTCATGTGCTTTTATGGTTGGATGCACGAAATCTTAATGCAAAAGAATGTCAGTTTATATTGCCACTTGTGATACGGACCTTTATTATGCAGTCCGTCGCTTTTATTACTTCCATATAACAAGATCGTATAAAGCTTATTTCTCCACATTAATAAGTCATACATATTTAGAGAGCAATTTTTATTGCATGCAACATGACAACTTACTTGAAGGATCTTACTCAATCCATAGGTAGATATGGTGGACTCTCATGGCAAAACTGGGTTTAAGGATATTTGGAAGCACAAGTAGTATCTCTACTTGGTGCAAGGAATTTGGCTAGCATGAGGGGGGGGGGGAGGCAAGCTCAACATGTTGGATGATCCATGACTATATACTTTATTTCAGATATAAGAAAACATTACCCATTACATTGTCTTCATTGTCCAACACCAACTCTTTAGCATGTCATATTTTAATGAGTGCTCACAATCATAAAAGATGTCCAAGATAGTATATTTATATGTGAAAACCTCTCTTTCTTTATTACTTCCTATTAATTGCAACGATGACCAAAACTATATTTGCCAACTCTCAACAACTTTTATTCATCATACTCTTTATGTGAAGTCATTACTCTCCATAAGATCAATATGATCTCTTTATTTCTTTTTATACTTTTATTCCCTCAAGATCATAGCAAGATAGCAAAGCCCTTGACTCAACACTAATCTTTATTATATATAGCTCACAGACTCGATTACATAGAGGGATTAAAAGGCAAAACTCAAAACTAAATCATACCAAAACTTTACTCTACTAGATCAAGATATTACTAAAAGGATCAAACTAAGAAAAACTGTAAAGATAGGAGTGTGATGGTGATACGATACCGGGGCACCTCCCCCAAGCTTGGCAATTGCCAAGGGGAGTGCCCATACCCATGTGATTAGTTCCTCAGAGGTGGTGATGATGGAGTTGTTGATGATGTAGGCTTGTCGTCCGTCTTCCAAGGCATAGGCTCACCATCATAGAAGGATGATCGAGTCTACGGGATCCTCAAATCTGCAGCCAAACTCATCCTCTTGAATCTATATTCATACTCACAGTTTTGGTTTTGCAGGTCATAGATCTAGGCTTGGAGGTGCTCGATTTTCTTGTGAAGCTTGAAGATGGTCTCCCTAATGTTCTTGGCATCCAATTGTGGTTGTTGGTGAACTCCACGATCATCATCTGGTTGGCGTTGAGTCCGCGTTCCACCATACCCTGGCACTTGAAAACTTGTTGTTCCATTGCTTCGAGTCTTGTCTCCACGCTTCCGGTCCTCCTTGGTCCCTCAACATCGCGGATGTGCAGCACCCCCTCACGCATCTCAATGGTTTGAGGGTGATGCAGCATCTCCGCGAGGTAGGGGTTGATGACCTTCTCGAAAAACTTGTCCTTGGGGGCGCTTGAAGATGTCATGGTGATCTAGATCTGTCAAAAAAAAACAGCTGGAAACAAAGACAAAGGATATTTGCATGATGCGGTGGTCAAAACCTTCGGGAGATTATATAATGAATTTTTACCGACCGAAAGAAGTATCGTGCAAGAAAACAGAGTCCGGAGAGCACACGAGGTGCCCACAGGGCAGGGGGGTGCGCCTAGGGGGGTAGGGCGCGCCCTCCACCCTCGTGGACACCTCGTGTCCTTCCCGGACTACTTCTTATTTTCCTATTTTCTTAAATATTCCAAAACGGAGGAAAATTGCTATTAGAACTGTTTTGGAGTCGGTTTACTTACAATACCACATACCTATTTCTTTTTGGAGTCTAGAACATTCTGGAAAGTGTCTCTTATGTATTCCTCTGGGGTCACGGTTTCAATAACATTAGTTTCAACATTTATAGGATTACCTAAGATATAATGTTTGATTCTTTGACGGTTCACCACCTTCGGATTTGTCCCTTCAAAGTTGTTGATTTTTATGGCACCGGAACGATAGACCTCCTCGATAACGTAAGGACCTTCCCATTTAGAGAGGAGTTTTCCTGCAAAAAATCTTAAATGAGAGTTGTATAGCAAAACATAATCACCTATATTAAACTCACGCTTTTGTATCCTTTTGTCATGCCATCTTTTAACTTTTTCTTTAAACAGTTTGGCATTCTCATAGGCTTGGATTCTCCATTCATCAAGTGAGCTAATGTGAAATAACCTCTTCTCACCAGCAAGTTTGAAATCATAATTGAGCTCTTTAATAGCCCAATATGCCTTATGTTCTAGTTCGAGAGGTAAGTGACATGCTTTTCCATAAACCATTTTATATGGAGACATACCCATAGGATTTTTATATGCAGTTCTATAAGCCCATAATGCATCATCAAGTTTCTTGGACCAATTCTTTCTAGATCTATTAACAGTCTTTTGCAAAATTAACTTGAGCTCTCTATTGCTAAGTTCTACTTGGCCACTAGACTGTGGGTGATATGGAGATGCAATTCTATGATTAACATCATACTTAGCAAGCATTTTACGGAAAGCACCATGAATAAAATGTGAACCACCATCAGTCATTAAGTATCTAGGGACTCCAAACCTCGGAAAAATAACTTCTTTAAGCATCTTAATAGAGGTGTTATGATCAGCACTACTAGTTGGAATAGCTTCTACCCACTTAGTAACGTAATCAACAGCAACTAAAATATGTATATATCCATTAGAGGAAGGAAACGGTCCCATATAATCAAAGCCCCAAACATCAAATGGTTCAATAACAAGAGAATAATTCATATGCATTTCTTGATGTCTACTAATATTACCAATTCTTTGACATTCATCACAAGACAAGACAAACTTACGGGCATCTTTGAAGAGAGTAGGCCAATAAAAACCAGATTGCAATACCTTATGTGCAGTTCTATCTCCAGCGTGGTGTCCTCCATATGCCCCGGAGTGACACTTACGTAGGATCTGTTCCTGTTCATGCTCAGTTACACAATGTCTAATAACAGCATCTACTCCTTCTTTATAAAGGTGTGAGTCATCCCAGAAGTAATGTCTTAAATCATAGAAGAACTTTTTCTTTTGCTGGTATGTGAAACTAGGTGGTATAAATTTAGCAACAATGTAATTAGCATAATCAGCATACCATGGAGCAGTACAAGAAGCATTTATGACAGCTAATTGTTCATTAGGAAAGCTATCATCAATAGGTAGTGGGTCATCAAGAACATTCTCTAACCTAGACAAGTTGTCTACAACGGGGTTCTTAGCTCCCTTTCTATCAATAATATGCAAATCAAATTCTTGTAGCAAGAGAACCCATCTAATGAGTCTAGCTTTAGCATCTTTATTTTCCATAAGATATTTAATAGCAGCATGATAAGTGTGAACAGGTACTTTAGAATCAACAATATAAGGTCTAAACTTATCACAAGCAAATACAACTGCTAAGAATTCCTTTTCAGTAGTAGCATAATTGCTCTGGGCACTGTCTAGAGTTTTACTAGCATATTGAATAACATTTAGTTTCTTATCAACTCTTTGTCCTAGAACAACACCTACAGCATAATCACTAGCATCACACATAATTTCAAAGGGTAAATTCCAATTAGGTGGCTGAACAATAGGTGCAGAAATCAAAGCTTTCTTAAGTATTTCAAATGCTTCTACACAATCATCATCGAAGACAAAAGGAATATCTTTTTGTAAGAGATTAGTCAGGGGCCTAGAAATTTTAGAGAAGTCCTTAATGAACCTCCTATAAAAACCGGCATGACCAAGGAAACTTCTTATACCTTTAATGTCCTTGGGACATGACATCTTTTCAATAGCATCAACTTTAGCTTTATCAACTTCAATACCTCTTTCAGAAATTTTATGCCCCAAGACAATGCCTTCATTAACCATAAAGTGGCACTTCTCCTAATTCAAGACAAGACTAATATCTTCGCATCTCTACAAAACTCGATCAAGGTTGCTCAAGCAATCATCAAAAGAAGATCCATAAACAGAGAAATCATCCATGAAAACCTGAACAATCTTTTCACGGAAGTCAGAGAATATAGCCATCATGCATCTTTAAAAGGTAGCAGGTGTATTACATAAACCAAAAGGCATACGTCTATAAGCAAAAGTACTGAAAGGGCAAGTAAAAGGGGTCTTTTCTTGGTCCTCTGCTGACACATGTATTTGAGAGAAACCAGAGTAACCATCTAGAAAGCAAAAATGTGTATGTTTGGATAATCTTTCTAGCATTTGATCAATAAAAGGTAAAGGGTAATGATCCTTTTTAGTAGCTTTATTTAATTTGCAGAAATCAATTACCATCCTATAACCTGTAACAATTCTTTGTGAGATCAATTCATCTTTATAATTAGGAACGACAATAATACCTCCCTTCTTAGGGACACAATGGACATGACTTACCCACTGACTATCAGCAACGGGATAAATTATACCTGCCTCCAGGAGCTTTAGTATTTCTTTTCTTACCACTTCTTTCATCTTAGGATTCAACCGTCGTTGGAGATCAATGATACGTCCATTTTGCATCATGCTTTTATATCGATATTTATTGCATTATGGGTTGTTATTACACGTTATGTCACAATACTTATGGCTATTCTCTCTTATTGTACAAGGTTTAACATGAAGAGGGAGAATGCCGGCAGCTGTGATTCTAGGCTAGAAAAGGAGCAAATATTGGAAACCTATTCTGCATAGCTCCAAAAGTCCTGAAACTCCACGAAAGTCATTTTTGGAATTAATAAGAATTAGTGAGCGAAGAAAGTACCAGAGGGGGCCCACACCCTGGCCACGAGGGTGGGGGGCGCGCCCACCCCTACTGGGTGCGCCCCTTGCCTCGTGGGCCCCCTAGTGGCCCTCCAGTGCCCATCTTCTGCTATATGAAGTCTCTTACCCTGGAAAAAATCATAAGCAAGTTTACGGGAGGAAACTCCGCCGCCACGAGGCGGAACCTTGGCGGAACCAATCTAGGGCTCCGGTAGAGATGTTCTGCCGGGGAAACTTACCTCCGGGAGGGGGAAATCATCACCATCTTCATCATCAACAATTTTCTCATCGGGAGGGGGTCAATCTCCATCAACATCTTCATCAACACCATCTCCTCTCAAACCCTAGGTCATCTCTTGTATCCAATCTTGTATCAAAACCACAAATTGGTACCTGTGGGTTGCTAGTAGTGTTGATTACTCCTTGTAGTTGATGCTAATTGGTTTACTTGGTGGAAGATCATATGTTCAGATCCTTAATGCATATTAATAATCCTCTGATCATGAACATGAATATGCTTTGTGAGTAGTTACATTTGTTCCTGAGGACATGGGTGAACTCTTGCTATTAGTAGTCATGTGAATTTGGTATTCGTTCGATATTTTGATGAGATGTATGTTGTCTCTCCTCTAGTGGTGTTATGTGAACGTCGACTACATGACACTTCACCATTATTTGGGCCTAGAGGAAGGCATTGGGAAGTAATAAGGAGATGATGGGTTGCTAGAGTGACAGAAGCTTAAACCCTAGTTTATGTGTTGCTTCGTAAGGGGCTGATTTTGGATCCACTAGTTTCATGCTATGGTTAGGTTTACCTTAATACTTCTTTTGTAGTTGCATATGCTTGCAATAGGGGTTAATCATAAGTGGGATGCTTGTCCAAGAAAGGGCAGCACCCAAGCACCGATCCACCCACATATCAAATTATCAAAGTAACGAACGCGAATCATATGAGCGTGATGAAACTAGCTTGACGATAATTCCCATGTGTCCTCGGGAGCGCTTTTCTCATTATAAGAAATTGTCCAGGCTTGTCCTTTGCTCCAAAAAGGATTGGGCCACCTTGCTGCACCTTATTTAATTTTATTGCTTGTTACTTGTTACAAATTATCTTATCACAAAACTATCTGTTACCTACAATTTCAGTGCTTGCAGAGAATACCTTACTGAAAACCGCTTGTCATTTCCTTCCGCTCCTCGTTGGGTTCGACACTCTTACTTATCGGAAGGACTAGGATAGATCCCCTATACTTGTGGGTCATCAAGACTCTTTTCTGGCGCCGTTGCCGGTGAGTGAAGCGCCTTTGGTGAGTGGAACTTGGTAAGGAAACATTTATATAGTGTGCTGTAATTTTCTGTCACTTGTTACTATGGAAACTAATCCTTTGAGGGGCTTGTTTGGGGCATCTTTGCCTCGACCAGTAGAGCAAAGAGTTTCTTCTCAACCTACTGAACCTACTGAAAATGTTTACTTTTAGATTCCTTCGGGTATGATAGAGAAACTGCTAGCTAATCCCTTTGCAGGAGATGGAACATTGCATCCCGATTTATGGCTTATCTATGTGGATGAAGTTTGTGGATTATTTAAGCTTACATGTATACCTGATGATGTTGTTAAGAGGAAGATCTTCCCTTTATCTTTGAAGGGAGATGCATTGACATGGTATACGCTATGTGATGATACGAGATCTTGGAACTATAAACAATTGAAATTGGAATTTCACCAGAAGTTCTATCCTATGCATCTTGTTCATCGTGATCGTAATTATATATATAACTTTTGGCCTCACGAAGGAGAAAGTATTGCTCAAGCTTGGGGGAGGCTTAAGTCAATGTTATATTCATGCCCCAATCATGAGCTCTCAAGAGAAATGATTATTCAAAACTTTTATGCTCGACTTTCTCTCAATGATCGCACCATGCTTGATACTTCTTGTGCTGGTTCTTATATGCTGAAGACTATTCAATTCAAGTGGGACTTATTGTAAAGAATTAAACACAACTCTGAAGATTGGGGTTCCGACGATGGTAAGGAGTTAGGTATGACACCTAAGTTTGATTGTGTTAAATCTTTTATGAATACCGATGCTTTTCGTGGATTTAGCACTAACTATGGACTTGACTCTGAGATAGTAGCTTCTTTCTGTGAATCTTTTGCTACTCACGTTGATCTCCCTAAGGAGAAGTGGTTTAATATAATCCTACCATTGAAGTAAAAGTAGTTTCACCTGTTACAGTTGAAGAAAAGACTATCACTTATAATGATCATATTGTTCCTACTACTTATGTTGAAAAATCACCTTTCCCTGTTAGGATAAAGGATCATGCTAAAGCTTCAACTATGGTTCGTAAGAGTAATACTAGAACATATACACCTCCTGAGAAAATTAAAGTTGAACCTAATATTGCTATGGTTAAAGATCTCCTGGTTGATAATATTGATGGGCGTGTTATTTACTTCTGTGAGGAATCTGTTAATATTGCTAAACCTGATGCTAAGATACATAGACCTGTTGTAGGCATGCCTGTTATTTCTGTTAAAATAGGAGATCATTGTTATCATGGCTTATGTGATATGGTTGCTAGTGCTAGTGCAATACCTATTTCCTTATATAATGAAATTATGCATGATATTGCACTCGCTGAGTTAGAAGGTATTGATGCTACAATTAAGCTTGCCAATAGGGATACTATTTCACCATTTGGGATTGTTAGAGATGTTGAAGTCTTGTGTGGGAAAGTTAAATATCCTGTTGATTTTCTTGTTCTTGGTTGCCCACAAGATAGTTTTTGTCCCATTATATTTGGTAGACCCTTCTTGAATACTGTCAATGCTAGGATTGATTGTGAAAAGGATGTTGTTACTATTGGTCTGGGGAATACGACACATGAGTTTATTTTGCTAAGTTTCATAGACAACCCCATGATAAAGAATTGGCTAGTAAGGATGAAATTATTGGTCTTGCTTCTATTGTTGTGCCTCCTACTGATCCTTTTGAACAATATTTGCTAGACCATGAAAATGATATGTTTATGAATGAAAGAAGGGAGATAGATGAAGTATTCTTTCAACAGGGTCCTATTCTGAAACACAACCTGTCTGTTGAAATCCTAGGGGATCCCCCTCCACCCAAGGGTGATCCCGTGTTTGAGCTTAAACCTTTACCTGATAATCTTAAATATGCTTATCTTGATGAAAAGAAGAAATATCCTATTATTATTAGTGCTAACCTCTCAGAGCAGGAAGAGGAAAGATTATTGAAAACTCTGAAAAAGCACCGTGCTGCTCTTGGATATGCTCTCAATGATCTTAAGGGCATTAGCCCCACTCTATGCCAACACAAAATTAAATTGGACGAAGGCTCCAAACCAGTTAGAGATCATCAACGACGGTTAAATCCTAAGATGAAAGAAGTGGTAAGAAAGGAGATACTAAAGCTCCTTGAGGCAGGTATAATTTATCCCGTTGCTGATAGTGATTGGGTAAGTCCTGTCCATTGTGTCCCTAAGAAGGGAGGTATTACTGTTGTTCCTAATGATAAAGATGAATTGATTCTGCAGTGAATTATTACGGGTTATAGGATGGTAATTGAATTCCGTAAATTAAACAAAGCTACTAAGAAAGACCATACCCTTTACCTTTTATTGATCAAATGCTAGAAAGACTATCCAAACATACAAATTTATGCTTTCTAGATGGTTATTCTGGTTTCTCTCAAATACCTGTGTCAGCGGACGATCAACCAAAAACTACTTTTACTTGCCATTTAAGTACTTTTGCTTATTGACGTATGCCTTTTGGTTTATGTAATGCACCTGCTACCTTTCAAAGATGTATGATGGCTATATTCTCTGACTTTTGTGAAAAGATTTGTGAGGTGTTCATGGACGATTTCTCCGTTTATGGATCCTCTTTTGATGATTGCTTGAGCAACCTATCGAGTTTTGCAGAGATGTGAAGACACTAGTCTCGTCTTGAATTGGGAAAGGTGCCACTTTATGGTTAATGAAGGCATTGTCTTGGGGCATAAAATTTCTGAAAGAGGTATTGAACTTGATAAAGCTAAAGTTGATGCTATTGAAAAGATGTCATGTCCCAAGGACATAAAAGGTATAAGAAGTTTCCTTGGTCATTCCGATTTTTATAGGAGGTTCATTAAGGACTTTTCTAAAATCTCTAGGCCTCTGACTAATCTATTACAAAAATATATCCCTTTTGTCTTTGATGATGATTGTGTAGAAGCATTTGAAATACTTAAGAAAGCTTTGATTTCTGCACCTATTGTTCAGCCACCTGATTGGAATTTACCCTTTGGAATTATGTGTGATGCTAGTGATTATGCTGTAGGTGCTATTCTAGGGCAAAGACTTGATAAGAAATTAAATGTTATTCAATATGCTAGTAAAACTCTAGACAGTGCCCAAAGCAATTATGCTACTACTGAAAAGGATTTCTTAGCAGATGTATTTGCTTGTGATAAGTTTAGACCTTATATTGTTGATTCTAAAGTAACTGTTCACACTGATCATGCTACTATTAAATATCTTATGGAAAAGAAAGATGCTAAACCTAGACTCATTAGATGGGTTCTCTTGCTACAAGAATTTGATTTGCATATTATTGATAGAAAGGGAGCTGAGAACCCCGTTGCAGACAACTTGTCTAGGTTAGAGAATGTTCTTGATGACCCACTACCTATTGATGATAGCTTTTGTAACGCCCGCATAATCATGCTATAGTAATCCCACGCCAATCATGCCACGTCACCTCAGTTACTATTGCTAACCTCGCAATGATTCGAAACCGTTTCAAAATTTAAATTCAAAATATGTCAAACAACAAAAGTTTTCAAAAGTTGAAACAAAAATGTTCAGTGAGTGCCGAATATTACAAGGGTAATTATAGTAAAGAAAACATATTTTTAGAAAGTGCCTAAATATTACAAAATGAACTAAAATAGAAAAGAGTAATAAATAAAAGAAAAGAGAAAACACAAAAACAGAAAACAAAACTAAAAAGAAAGGAGAGGAAGAAATCCCCCCAGGCCGTGGCCCAACTGGGCCAACCCACCAAGCCCAGCCGGCCACCCACTCCCCCCCTTATCCACTCACCACCCCCACCCACTCCATCGACACCCCCACTTCTCCCCACAAAAATATCTCCTCCCCCCTCTCTCCCTCGATTAGATCGGGATCGAGGGAGGAGGCCGCTGCTCGCCACCTCAGAGTAGGATGC